>NC_138944.1:22650000-22792500 GCF_965226115.1 Aulonocara stuartgranti | reverse complement strand
ACTGGACACGGGGATATAGCAGACAGGGGAGACAGCAACTAAGGATTACACAGAGACAAACCATAAGACATGACTCTAACAAAAACCCAAAGACTAGAAATTATAAATAATGTAATAAACTCAAAAACCCTGGGTCAACGACCCAGACATCCTAACACAGTGGTTCTTAACCTTGTTGGCGGTACCGAACCCCACCAGTTTCATATGCGCATTCACTGAACCCCTCTTTAGTGAAAAATAAAGTATGATTTTTTTTTTGAAATTCAAGACATAGATATGTTTTTTAATGGTGCACAAAAGGAGCCATGCATGTCACGGCGGAGGCTCTGCCGAACCCCTGAGACCGACTCACCGAACCCCTAGGGTTCGATCGAACCCAGAAACCACTGTCCTAACAGTATCCCCCTCTAAAGGGCTGGCTCCCAGACAGCCCAAACCAACACGCCAAAAAAACCCCAAAAAAAAACCAAAACAACCCAACCAGGGTGGATGGTAGGGGAAACAGGACGGAGGGCTCGAAACAAACCAAACCAAACACAAGGAGCCAGAAACAAAAAAAAAAACAAAAACAAAGGTGCGAACACTGGAGCCCGGAAAGCAACAGAACAAAAACAGGCTCACGACAGGCGCAGGCGGGAGGAACCGGCAGCGACGTAGTTCAGGGGGCCGTCCATGACGGCAATGATGTCCAGTCATCGGCCTGGAAAGCGGCCGAACAGGACGAGCAGGACAGACAGGACGAGCAGGTCGGACAGGACGTGCAGGACGAGCCAAGGCAGAACCAGGTGAAGCTGAAGCCGTAGCTGGACCAGACGAGGAGGAAGGCGCAGCAGGCGACGGCGTGGGAGCTGCAGGTCGTGGCGCTGTAGGCGACAAAGGCTGGACGGGCCCCTCGGACCCTCCAGCGGAGGCAGAAGGCTGGAAGGGCCCCTCGGACCCTCCAGCGGAGGCAGAAGGCTGGACGGGCCCCTCGGACCCTCCAGCAGAGAAAGACAAAGGCTGGTGCGGTTCTCCAGAACCCCCAGCTGGAACAGGGGACTGGACGGGCCCCTCGGACCCTCCAGCAGGAACAGGTGGCTGAGTAAATGACTGAGGAGGTAACTGAGCAGGTGACTGAGCCAATAGGTGAGCTAATGTTTGAGCTATGGAGAGAAGTTTAATATGTATTGACTGTTGTAACGATGGAAGTAATGGTGGATGAGGTGGTGGATGAGCAGACGGCTGAGCTAGGTTTTCCGAGCCTACCGAACCTGAGGAAAACTGCTGGACGGGCTCACCTGAGCCTCCAGCAAGGACAAAAACAGGTGCGGGGGCCTGCTGGGCAGTAGCCGCTCCCACCCGCGGAGTAGGTACGGGCGCAGAGACTAGCGGAGCCTCAGCTGGCTGGGCCCTGGCCCCCCTCACCCGAGGAACAGATACAGGTGTACGAGACGGCTGTACTACTGCTGCCCACGGAGGTTGCTCAGAAGTGTCCATATGACGGCGAAGTGAGCGCCGTTTCCTTTGGGCAGAGGTAGCTGGCGGCGTGAGTCTGTGTCCTCTATATCTTAGATGTCAGATTTTGAGTCAGTGCCTCTGGTGGGCTCTTCATCCCATCCGTCCGGGATCATTTATAGGGCAAGGGATCCTAGCTGGCCTCATAGCAGCCATGTTACTTTAAATATTTAAAAAAAAAATCAGAAAGGACAATGTTTGAAATGCATAGCAAACTATAAACAGGGCTGCACATAAATAGTCCTCAGGTGCGCATTTGCTGTCAAAATAAAAGATGCATACCAGATAAGAAGTTGGAACGCTTGTTTGCATACATTAGATGTTCTGGAAGAGGACAGATATTTGTTCAGAACTCTTAAAGATGTCGAAGAAGCAAGCTCCGTAAGCAATTACTTAGGTGTTCCTCCACCGCAAAAGAAGCGTGTATTCTCTAAATTTCCGGGAATACTTTTATTTTGACAGCGAATACACATTTGCGGACCACTTATGTGCAGCACTGACTATAAATCATGTATGTTACTGTGTAAAAAGTAATTCTTGATCCATCAGAAGTGTAAGTTAGGACAGTCAGAGTTGCTAAGAATTAACGCTTCATAGAAGATTCCATAGGAACTGCTTGGGGTCATATTTGCCAAGACTGGCAATAGGGACATGGAATGTCACCTCTCTGGTGGGGAAGGAGCCTGAGTTAGTGCGTGAGGTTGAGAGGTACCAGCTATATATAGTCGGGCTCACCTCTATGCACGGCTTGGGCTCTGGAACCAGTCTCCTGGAGAGGGGCTGGACTCTGTCTCAGTCTGGAGTTGCCCCTGGTGAGAGGCGGCGGGCTGGGGTGGATATTCTAATATCCCCTCGGCTTGCTGCCGGTACGTTGGGGTTTTTCCCGGTGGATGAGAGGGTTTGTTCCCTGCTCCTTAGGGTCGGGAAACGGGTCCTGACTGTCATCTGTGCAAATCACAGTTTGGCCAT
Organism: Aulonocara stuartgranti; assembly: GCF_965226115.1. Taxonomy (NCBI): domain Eukaryota; kingdom Metazoa; phylum Chordata; class Actinopteri; order Cichliformes; family Cichlidae; genus Aulonocara; species Aulonocara stuartgranti. The sequence continues at coordinate 22,790,037 of NC_138944.1, read as the reverse complement.
AACGAACACCTTGTTCGAACATAAGAGTGTCCATAAGTGCACGTGGCACCAGGACGCTCTAGGCCGTAGGTCGATGATCGATTTTGTAATCGTATCACCAGACCTGCGACCACATGTTCTGGACACTCGGGTAAAGAGAGGGGCTGAGCTGTTTAGGTGCACCTAAACGCGTAGTGAGGGTGTGCTGGGAACGTCTAGCAGAGGCCCCAGTCCGCGAGATCTTCAACGCACACCTCCGGCAGAGCTTCAACAGCATTCCAAGGGAGACTGGGGACATTGAGTCCGAATAGACCATGTTCAGCGTCTCCATTGCCAAAGCTGCTGCATTGTGCTGCGGCCGCAAGGTGGTTGGTGCCTGCCATGGTGGTAATCCCCGAACCAAATGGTGGACACCAGAGGTGAAGGGAGCCACCAGGCTGAAGAAGGAGTCCTATTGGGCTTGGTTAGCCTGCGGGACTCTGGAGGCAGCCGACAGGTATCGAAAGGCCAAGCGGAATGCGGGTCAGGCAGTGGCTGAAGCAAAAACTCGGGTGTGGGAGGAGTTCGGAGAGGCCATGGAAAAAGACTTTCGGACTGCCTCGAAGAGATTCTGGCAAACCGTCATGCGTCTCAGGAGGGGAAAGCGGTGCTCTACCTGCACTGTGTATAGTGCTGGCGAAGCGCTGCTGACGTTGACTGAGAAAATTTTCAGGCAGTGGAAGGAATACTTCGAGGACGTCCTTAATCCCACTGACACGTCTTCCGAGGAGGAAGCAGAGTTTGGGGATGAGGGGAATGACCCGCCAATTTCCGGGGGTGAGGTCACTGAGGCAGTTAAACAACTCCTTGGTGGCAGAGCCCCTGGTGTTGATGAGGTCCGCCCCGAGTTCCTGAAGGCTCTGGACATTGTAGGGCTGTCCTGGTTGACACGCCTCTACAATGTTGCGTGGAGATCAGGGGCAGTACCCTTGGACTGGCAGACCGGGGTGGTGGTCCCCATCTTTAAGAAGGGAGACCGGAGGGTGTGTTCCAATTACAGGGGGATCACACTCCTCAGCCTCCCTGGGAAAGTCTATGCCAGGGTGCTGGAAAGGAGAGTTCGTCTGCTAGTCGAACCTCGGATACAGGAGGAACAATGCGGTTTTTGTCCTGGCCGCGGAACACTGGACCAGCTCTTTATCCTCTCAAGGATACTTGAGGGTCCATCGGAATTTGCCCAACCAGTCTACATGTGTTTTGTGGACTTGGAGAAGGCATTCGACCGGGTCACTCGGGGTGTCCTGTGGGAGGTGTTGCGGGAGTATGGGGTGTCTGGCCCATTGCTACGGGCCATTCGATCCCTATACAACCATTGCAAGAGCTTGGTTAGCATTGCCGGCAATAAGTCGGACTCGTTCCCGGTGGGTGATGGTCTCCGCCAGGGCTGCCCTTTGTCACTGGTTCTGTTCATAATTTTTATGGACAGGATTTCTAGGCGCAGCCAAGTGGCGGAGGGCTTTCACTTTGGTGGCCTCAGAATCTCATCTCTGCTTTTTGCGGATGATGTGGTTCTGTTGGCTTCATCGGGTGAGGGCCTCCAGCTCGCACTGGAACGGTTCGCAGCCGAGTGTGAAGCAGCGGGAATGAGGATCAGCACCTCCAAATCTGAGGCCATGGTTCTCAGCCGGAAAAGGGTGAAGTGACCACTCTGGGTCGGGGATGAGTTCCTGCCCCAAGTGGAGGAGTTCAAGTATCTCGGGGTCTTGTTCGCGAGTGATGGGAGAAGGGAGCCGGAGATCGACAGACGGATTGGAGCTTCAGTTGCAGTAATGCGGACGCTGCACCGATCCGTCGTGGTGAAGAGGGAGCTGAGTGTAAAAGCGAAGCTCTCTCACCGGTCGATCTACGTCCCTACCCTCACCTATGGCCACGAGCTGTGGGTAGTGACCGAAAGAACGAGTTCGCGGATACAAGCGGCAGAAATGAGCTTCCTCCGAAGGGTGGCTGGCCTCTCCCTTAGAGTTAGGGTGAGAAGTTCGGCCATCCGGGAGGGGCTCAGAGTAGAGCTGCTGCTGCTCCACATCGAAAGGAGCCAGCTGAGGTGGTTCGGACATCTGACAAGGATGCCCCCTGGGCGCCTCCTGGGTGGGGTGTTCCGGGCATGTCCCACCGGGAGGAGGCCCCGGGGCAGACCCAGGACACGCTGGAGAGATTATATCTCTCGGCTGGCCTGAGAACGCCTTGGTGTTCCCCCGGATAAGCTGGAGGAGGTGGCTGGGGAGAGGGAGGTCTGGGCCTCTCTGCTTAGGCTGCTGCCCCTGCGACCCGGCCTAGGATAAAGCGGATGAAGATGGATGGATGGATGGGTTTGCTATTGTTGCTGAAAGTGGATAAAGGCCCTCCTTCTCCACCTCCAATACATGTGTTGAGTCCACAGGTTATACAGACAACTGATTTCCATACAGGAAGAAAGAGGTTCATAAGTTAAAAAATGAAACATTTTATTGAATAATGACTTAAAAACAACAGGCCTTTATTGTGTTCAAACAAGCGTTAATTGATCAGTTCTACAGTATTATTACGATACAGGGCCTAGTTATTGAATTGAATTGAATGAATGCTTTATTGGCCATATGCAGGTTGCCCCGCAGAGGAATAGGACCCCCACCCCCACCCCGACTTACACACACAACAAAGACATCACATGGGAATACAGTCGGAGATCGGCAGCGTTACAGAAAAAAACACTGAAAAAGTACACAACAATGGGAAAAGTACAAGAGGAAAAAAAGAGACCTCTTCTCACGCTGGGCACCTACGGGAGGACAGCATGAGAACAGGAAACAAAAAAACTCCTCTGCACAGAGAGCACATAAATGTCCATATTACAACATTGGAGCACGTGACAAGCCACAGGGTTGGGTAGGGGGTGAGGAGTAATCCGAAGGAACACAGCAGTCATCCTGCACAGCGCTACCATTCCAGCGCGGCACACAGACCCGCCGTCTTCCCCCACAGGAAACAAGCATCGAAGGCGTTTGGAAAGGAAGGGGATGAGTGCGTGCTTATCAGTGTAAGTGTATGTGTGTGCGTGTGCAGAGTTCAGCTGAGACAGTGTCCTTCGCTCTATCAGGCTAAGTAAACAGTCTGCCAGCCAACCCAGGTGGCCTTGCATGGGATGGGAAGAATAGTCATCACACAGTCGTTATCAGGGAGTTGTTGTTCGGCTCCAGCCTTGGGCCTGAGAAGCTGGTGCCGCATGTTGAATATTGTTGATTTTTCTTTTATGCGAGCAGCTCCGGAGTTATCATTATCTATTAGTGAAAGCTTAATAGATGACACGGTAGGAAAATGATCCTCAACTGAACTCTATGGAAAATTTTCTAACAACAATGATGGTGGTAACTGTGTAGCCTCCAAGGGGAAAACCCTTTAATACTCATTTTAGAAGAAAAACCATCAAAGTTTAAGATATTATTTCCCAGATTTGAAGTATTCAGTTTTATGTCCCAATTACCATTTAAATTAAAGTTAATAGAAGTAATACTTCAAAATAACTTTTCCATAACATTATCAAAATTGATTTTGATTAATTTATTCAAAAATTATTGACTAAAAAAATCATTGGGTTGATCGTAAAACATATATGCAGGACACCATACAATAAGAAAAATATTTAAAATGATACATTTTGAAGGACTTAAAATGCACAAAGTCTAACACTTCAAGGAAGAAATTGGCATTTTTATCAAGAGAAGAAAGAAATCAATTGATCTGTTAATAGTTAGTGATAAAATATGACATAGCCACAATGTAACTGCACATAGGTCCTCATTCGATCTCGATTATGATAAAGAAAAGAAACTGTTATAGTACCTATCATAACTTAATCAGCATTAAATTTGCATTTTTCTTCTTTTTTTTAACTTCAGTTAACAAAAATGCATTTATTTGTTTGTCTGTGATGTTTCATGAAATCACTTCTGCTGCATGTGGTTTGTGATAGATCTCTTTGATTTAGCCATGAAGTCGAGCTCAGTCTGAACTGTTGAGTCTGAATCTACATCTCTGGCTGTGGCAATCATTTCTGAGGCACCAAACTTGATTTCTAGTCTGAATTCACGATTCATGCCATGTGCTGTGTCAGGTGACTTAAGAATAATTGAACCAATGTTCTCTACTCCCCACTCATCCACATATAATAGACCTTGGATTTTTCTCTCTGTGCGATAAAATGCAAAGTTAACCTCTTTCTGATCTCTTTCTATTGGACTGAAGCTGTGCTCACTGGGTTTATCCCAGGCCACTTCCTGATTTTCCTTCACCAGTACACAGAAAATACCTTTACACCACTCGCCCTCTTTGTTTGTGTATTTCTTGTCTGCTCTATGCTTGTTTGCATCAAACCTATTAGACACAGAAACCCCGTAAGTAAAGGCGCTTATTCGAGATGCCACCAATGCTGGGTTTCTTCCAAACATCACAGCTCCCTTCATGATTATTTCTTGAGGATGAGTAGGAAACAGAACTTTGCACTGACCACAAAACTGATTGGTAATATGCTGACGCAGAATCAGGCTTTGAGCGTAGCCCCCGACTAACAGAATGTACTCAATCCTGAAATCTTTCTTCAGGATTTCTCTGAGACTCATGGTGATGCCATTCAGACTCTCAGCAAAGAAAGATCTTACTTTCTCTTTTGAGATTTTGATGGCTCCTTGATTCCAGGAAACACCTTTCACTGATTCAAAGAACTTTTTCATTTTCTGCTTTTCTTTTGCCATCTCACCCAGGTTATATGGGCAGCTGATCTCCACATCATCATCATTCTCTTTTAAAACTGAGATATCATACATCATCTTCTGCAGCTCTCCTGGATGCTCTTTTTCATATTCATCCCACAAACTATCACTGAAGATTTCTCTGAGAAACTCTTTGAATTTGTTATCCACAGTTTGTCCACCCAAATCATTTCCTGAGGCCTTGTGCAGCTCTTTCAGGGCTCCTCCCTCCAGGACTTCATGAACAGTGATATCAATGGTTCCTCCTGCAACACACAGGAAGTAATTAAAAGTGACAAGTGATAGCATTTTTACAAATCATTCCCTTTTATTCCTGTTAGTGAATTCCATTTGATCTCCTGGTGTGGCTCATTCACTGACAAGGTGTGCTTTTTCCTTTTGCCCATTTTGTAGTTTTTGGTGCTTAAACCCAACCACCCTCTTAATGCAGACTTTAGGCCCTTTATCACTTTGTGGTGAATACACAGAACTATATCTATAAATCTAAATTATGCGGTAGAGGTGTTCTGTCTAAATAATCTGAATTTTACCAGTAATACATTTATGAACGTATATTCTATTATTTGAACTCCTGTAAACTTTGGAATACAATGTCACTGTCATGGTCCCTGTGTCTGCCCGGCCGGACCCTCAAGGCTACATGTGTTTGTGTTTTGCTCTCTCCTTCTCTACTTTGCTGCTTCTCCTGGGCGGATAGTTTTCCCCCGGACCTGTGACCTACCCGCTGTGTGGACGTGTGTGCATTGGAGTGTACAAGAAGAGAACAAGTGTGACAGAGCTTTCCCCTGGACCTTCCCTTGGACCCTAGGAACCCTGGATTTCCACCAGTGTATATAATCTGCACTTTGTGATTGTAAATAAACTGTCTTTTGAACTGAAAACCACTCTGCCCTTGAGTCTCCACTACCGCCTGTGACAGTTATGGTGTTTGTAGAATGCAAAAGGCTCCAGTAAGAAAAATTGCACTTTGAAATGAAAACATAGAGTACCTCCACAGTCCACCACAATGTATTGTGTTCCTGAAGCCTGTTCGAATGTGACTCCACTGTTATTTTCAAAACCATCAGCTGGCAGCTTCTTACACCAGACTGAGGCTGCTTCTGGTTCCAGTGCAATAACCAGTCTTTCATCCTTTCCGGCGGTCACAATACCTGCCTATAAATCAAAGGTAAATAAGTCCTTTTAACTTTAAAACAGCTGTACAGTTGATCTGTTTATTGTCTTTGTTACCTGCGTCGCAGCTTCTCTCATGAACTGTTTTGCTGAATGATCCCAGATGGCAGGTACAGTCACCACCCAGGTGAAGTCAGAGGCTATGAACTGTATCCTACCAGCATTTTCTGAGATGAATTTCAGAGCGTCCTCCTTCAGGTATCTCAGAGCTTCTGTGAACACCTTCAGTGCCTTCATTGATCTTCCATTTGCAGCTTCAATTGTCACATCACTATCAAGTTTCTATAATGGCAGACTGGATATTAGTTCATATGTTTGTAACTTCCTACATGAGAGTCTAAATCAAACAGTTAACATATCTCTAATATCTCTACATTATACATATTCTTTATTTATACTGTTAAAAGTCTGAGGTTTAAAATCTCTTTTTCAAAAGTGACCTGGCCAAAAGATGATACTTGTGTTTAATTGTGGCTATCATCTGGAGTTATATTACAATACATAAGGTAGATCAGTAAAATGCTAGAGCTATATTTATCTAATTATTTATCTTTTAGCACCTAAAAATATTCAACACAAAGCAGAAAGTGTTAACCCATAATATCAGAATATTGATAGCATCAGATTTTTACACTTACTTTGCCATAGAGGGACATCTTGAAGCATTCAAAGAAGAATTTATTTCTGGCTTCATCGCCACGTGTTTTAAAATAAGCTGACTGGGCTTCATAACCAAAGCTGAGAAATTTTTCATGCTCATTAAAAAGGATGCAGGTCGGAGTCTTTGGGGTCCTCAGTGCAACCTGTTGACCCCAGTATTTTAAACGAGGTTCAATTTCTGCTTCTCTTTTTGTCAGACTGAAAGCATATCCACTGTATGCAGTGCCAAAGTCTATCGCTATGATGTATGAGTTATCCATTGTGGAAACAGTGCTGAAGAGCAGCAGTTACAGAGTATTTATGAACAAACCAGGGGGTGGACCTCACTGAACTCCACCCCCTGGTCTGTGGAGTTCAGTGTAACAGTCGTACTTGTGTCAGACTGGAAAAAGACTTTCACTAAACAAGACAAGACACCACGATGAGTATTCAAAAGATCCGCAGGTAAATACATTATATCAACCTGTGTCACTGCATAAACTGTCAGATTTAAATGTTTATACAAGTTAAAAGTATATAAACATGAAAATGACTGAATGTAATTTAAAGTTTTGTTCATCAGTTTTCCTTAGTTTTAAATGATATGATGAGTATGTAGTCCATAGCTTAGGTTTAGTATTTTGCCTCTCTGGACATCTGCCTAGATATCTGTGATATCAGTGTTTCTTTACCTTCAAATTAGAGATCGGAATCAATCAGCAGCTCCACAGGAGCTGAGGTAAGGATTCGCTCTTTTTAATATTATTTGATGTTTCTGATCAGGAATTTTAAAAATTGCTTCATTTACCTGGTTTCCACAGCTGAACATAGGATAGACTGCATGAATTATACTATATTTTGCTATGTGATCATCTCATCATAAGATTTTATTTAAAAAAAAAAAAAAAAAAAAAAAAAAGCTCAATAAACCTTACTCTGAAATTAATGCTTATAATTTTTTAATGTAAAATTAATATTTTTGGGCATGAATATTTCTTCATAATTCTGGAATACAATTTCCTAATACACCAGATAGTAACACAAACAGCAGAAGTGGCCATTTAGCATACATGTGAGATTGTGCTGAAAAGAATGATACCAAAAAAGACAAAGTAAATAGTAGCCCAAATCAAAAGTAGTTGAAAATGGCCAATTATACCCTGGACCTCAGAGGATTAAACATTTTTTATAGTCAAGCTATAGTTACTTTTTGTAGTAATTAGTTACTTTTATAATACTGTATTTCAGTTACTAACTGAGTTACTGTTTTAAAAATAGGTAAATAGTAACGATAACTAATTACTTTTTCATATTAGCTTGGCCAACACTGGTAATCACATACAAAATACCAAAATAAACAAATATAGACTTAAAAAATAATAATAATGATAAAAATAAAATGAAATAAAATAAAATAACACCAATGCACAGCATGGGTAAAACAAACAAAGCAAGACAAGAATGAAAAATAAAAATGACAAAAAACAAACAAACAAAAACTCAGCACCAAGTATCATTTTCTAAATTAATTCCCTTTATAATGTCTCAGAAACTCAGTTAAAGGTAACCATATGTCTTCAAATTCTACTCCCTTTCCTCTGACAATATAAGTAAGTCGTTCCAATACAATACATGATGCCATCTCCTTCACCCACGTATGACTTGAGGGTACATCCATTTTCTTCCAATACAAAGATATTAACCACCTGACTTGGAGGAGTCCAAAGTTAATAATTTTTTTTAGCGGTCTGGAGCTAAAAATCACAGTTCTTTAGATCTATACCCAACACACACATTTTTGCTTCAACAGGTATATTTACTCCAACAATCTTAGATAAAGTTTGCGTAATTGATTTCCAGTACTGCTGTAATTTTGGACAGCTCCATACACAGTGAAGCAGAGTGCCCTTATTATGTAAGTTCTCATCAACCACTTATATTGAAGGAGTTTCATCCTTGAAATTGATTATCTTTGGGCTTTTAAACATGCAGTTTCCCAGTCCGCTTCCTGTATCTCCTCTTGGATGTCCTCTATGCGTCCAACTTGTCAGTGGGGATTCCTTATCATGTGTTAATGGAGCTGTATAGAATAAAGAGATATGACCTCTACCCACCGGCCTTTGAAGTATGGCATTCTACAAATGTGATAATGGTGTCTCACATACAATCTATTTATATTTTAACAAAATAAAATGTTTCACTTGTATATATTGAAAAAAGTTTTGGGGGGATGCTGTGTATTTGGCATAACTGATCAAATGTAAGAAGGTACTTCTGTACACCTTTATCTGACCAGATTTTAAAAACTCCATTGGGTCTTCCTGCTTTAGGTAATCACATAATTAATGTTTTGGTAGTTTATTTTCACTGTAGTGTTTTGTAGAGCATCACTCATTATTTCTGTTGTGTTCAGGCTTATGCTTACTGAGACTTAGTTTTAGTTCATATTTTCTATGCTACAGGTTTCCTCATCCTGTCTAGTTCCCCTAGCTATGTAACATCTTATTCTGAATAGGTTCCAAAAAAAACCTCTTACAGTTGTGTGGAAAAGACAGCTTTCACTGACTTGCTGCTTTTATAGAAATAAATTGAATGAGTGGAACTCAGGTGCTGCTTATCAAATGCACTTCAATAATTCTTGAATTATCAATCATCAGCAAGTGTGAGCACCTCTATAACCTCAATAAGAGAGGTTTTAGCAGGTTCTTCGTCTTGAAATTGAGGTTTCTCTAACCCACCCTGACACCCGCCCCATTAATGGACCTGAGCACAGGGCAGCCTAGCACTTAGCTGCCTCCTGGTCCAGGTTCTTAGTGTACGCTGTCCCTAGATCAATGTCCTGGAACAGGTGAAATTTGGACAAGGCCTTAAGCATGATCGCAGGATTGAGCCAGACGACCACCCTTTTCCCATCCAGAAACCACCTGCAGCATTACCGTGAACCACCAGTGATAGGTTCATAGCATAAACCTATTCGCTGGAACGTTCAAGACAATTATACTACACAGCAAAAGCAAGATGTGACCCCATAAATGACTTCCCAAAATCTGCTGGCCTGGAAGTCAAGCAGTTCATCTAAACAAAAGGCACTAAAACAGACATAGATATGTTTATCCTCCCATGAAGCAATAAAAGAAGGTACGGCCTCTCCCATGCCCCCATGGGATGGGATGTGGGGGCATGTGTGAATGCCAGAGCACTCTGGAATGCACACAAAGTCTTTGCAGACTACTAAGGATCACACATCCTATCACTACACAATTGATTATACACCTAAGCATATATGGTTAGATATTTCCCAATACAAATGACAATAATAAAATATAAATCCAACAACCAGATAATGGAGTTCACCAATCCTTATGCCAGGTGTTAGCCAGAGAAAAGGCTGTATTCAGGAACATCCAATGAGCAGGTTAAAGGTTGAAGTTATTGACATCACAATTAGAAAAAGACTGAACAAGCATGGCTGTTGGGAAGGGTCTTTTCTCTAAAAGAACATAGCTAAAGGGCTTAGATTTGCAAAGCTGAGGGTGAACAAAACACAAGATTTCCAGCTGATAATGTAACGCAGGAAGCCATCACTGCAGGGTGTTACTGCTAAAGGATGTTCTACAAGCTGCTGAATCAGGTGGTGGACTCGGTTTTTCAGACTGCAGAAATTCTTATACACATACCTGCAGATACAAATGTATTTCTAATCATGGAGCTGACTGAATATATTGTGTATTGTGAATAACCTCTCTATGATGTTTTTAAACAGTTTGGCTGAGATGGAAAATAAACTTCATAACGCAACGTAAATATTTTTTCTCATCTTTCATAAGTGCCTCTAGTTTCTCATTCTTCTTTTTATTTGATCCTTTTAAAAAATTTGTTCACTGATAGTATGAGACTTTTGTTTTACATGCTTTTTATTTTACTCACAGGACTGTGGTGAAAAAACAAGAGGAGAAACTGAATTCAGTCAAAGAGAGGTACTGTTGGCATAATCTGGTGAAACATCAAAGTCTGCTGTCTAAACTCACATATTTACACTTACATTGTTAAAGTATTACTTTAAACTGTGATTTTTTCAATCTTTTACTGAGTTGTATGATTGATCACTAACTTCGCAATATTGCTCAATAACAGTGGTACAAAAAGAAAAGAAAAGAAATGTACTTTGCTAAGAAAGACAAATGTAGAATTTAAACTCGAGTGTTGGTTTCTATATGTTTGGTATTGTGTTTAACATTATTGATCTAATAAACCATCTCTTGACAAAGCTGTCTTAGCTAAAAAATCCTTGAAAGAGTAGTTGTCAAACAGCTAACAGATCCTCTGCAGAGGAAAGGCTTATTTGAAGAGTTTCAGTCAGGTTTCAGAGCTCATCACAGCACAGAAACAGCTTTAGTGAAGGTTACGAATGATCTTCTTATGGCCTCTGACAGTGGACTCATCTCTGTGCTTGTCCTGCTAGACCTCAGTGCAGCACTCGATACTGTCGAACATAATATTCTATTACAGGGAATAGAGCATGCTGTAGATACTGTCCTCCAGTGGTTTGTATCATATCTATCTAATAAACTCCAATTTGTTTATGCAAATGGAGAGTCCTCTTCACACTACAAGGTTAATTATGGAGTTCCACAGGGTTTAGTGCTATGACCAATTCTGTTTACATTATACATGATTTGCTTTGGCAGGATCATCATCATCAGAGTTACTGAGCAGCACGCAAGACCAACCGTGCACAATGTGATTTGAGGCACCAGTCACAAGATATAGTGTGTGTCTGTGGAGACCCGTGTGCGTGAGCGCACTTGTTTTAAAAAGGTTTCTCCATATAACTATCCGATAGGTCGTGATCAAGGAAACTGGAATTGAAAGGCCCCCCAGAGCGTGAGCCCAAGAAGGACCACTGGAGGGGTACTCTCCCCAAATATACTCTATACCCTGAGTCCAGGTACCAGAGGAGCAATCCACCCCCAGACCCAGGGGATGTTGCCCTGGGCCCTGGAATGGAGGCAAGCAGACTGCCCCCAGTCCCGAAGCAGCAGATGTGAAGACCCCATACCTTTCTCCACCCGCTCATATGTGGTGCTGTTGTGTACTGTTCTAAAATGCATTTAAAACATGGGATGGGGCATGATGTTTTCTCCCAGAAAGTACCCCCACCATGGGGCCAGCTCCCCCCACTGACCTCGGTAGGTACGCCTGTTCCCTGGAATCCATCAAGGACAGGGTGCCTGGCCCATCCGGACCGGGGCCCACAGTAGCACTGCCGTGAAGCCCCTCAGAGCCCCGGGAAAGATGAAAGGTGGTGGATTGGCCAGTTGGTCATAATCAACTCCGGACTGGACCAATTACAGTCCAGAGTCGTCCCGTACTTCAGTTAGAATGGAAAAACAAAAAGACACATAGCTGGAGTTATTCTGTGTCTTTACACTGTGCAGCTGCTTCTTCTTCACTCATTCTCCTCCCCTGCCTCTCCTGGTGCTACTTCAATCATGAAATTGATAAATGATCACCTGATTGGCTTTTCTGTCGCAAGTCCCGCCTCTCTTGTTTACTTACTTTGTGCAAGAAAAAGGAAACCAGCGGATAAACAACAGCAGCATGTTTAAGCTTGACAAGCTGTTGTTAGAATTTATTGAATATTACTTTCTAGTATCAGCTGATGTTTGCTGGTGATATCGGTATCGGGCATAAAAAAAGGAGTATCATTCCATCTCTAGTAACAATCTCCCTGCCAGATGAAGAGGCCCCTAGTTACATCGATGCACCAAAGGCCCCCCTTGCCAGGATGGGGCGCCCGTGCATGCACCCACCCACAACCCCAGCAACACACCAAACAGGACCCAAACCCCCAAGGCCCAGTCAGAGCCCCAGCTCAGAGGCAGAGCGCCCCCACACCTCCAAGCCCACCCCAGACCCACCCAGTGGCAGCCAGGTTACCAGGCCAGTAACCATGGCAGCCAGCACAGACCCTCCCCCAGCCCTACTGCACGCAGCCACCAGGAAAACACCATCCAGGAGCCACCAGAGCCCCAATCAGGTCATGGCCACAGGCCCCGGGTTGAGCCCCCCCCCCTCAAGATGGAATTCAAAACCTCAGTGCAGCGTTCGAGCCGTTAAGCCTACTTTTAAGATTAGGCTTAAAACTTCCCTTTTGCTAAAGCATGTAGCTAGGGCTGGATCAGGTGCCCCTGAATCCTCCCCTAGTTTTTCCTCACTCACTAAGTGTTAATAACCTCTCTAAATTGAAATTTTACTTATATTAATGTCTGGCTCTCTTACACAGCATATCTTGTGTCCTGTCTTACTCCTTTCAACCTCGGTGGTTTCTAATCATGTAGCTGACTGAATTATTGTGTATTTCAAATAACCTTTCTTTATCTCTTTTTAAACAGTTTGGCTGAGATGGAAAAAAAACTTCATGAGGCAAAGTAAATGTTTTTTTAATCTTTCATAAGTGCCTCTGGTTTCTCATTCTTCTTTTTAATTGATCCTTTTTTTCATCTGTTCACTGATAGTATGAGACTTTTTTACATGCTGTATATTTCACTCACAGGACTGTGATGAAACATCAAGAGGAGAAACTGAATTCAGTCAAAGAGAGGTACTGTTGGCATAATCTGTTGAAACATCAAAGTCTGCTGTCTAAACTCACATATTTACACTTACATTGTTAAAGTATTACTTCAAACTTTGACATTTTTCAGTCTTTTGCTGAGTTGTATGATTGATCACTAACTGCGTAATATTGCTTAATAACAGTGGTCTACAAAAACAAACAAAATGTAGAATTTAAACAGGTAGTGTTGCTTACTATATTTTTGGTATAATATTTGCAATTATTGATCTGATATTTTCCACAAAATCTGTGTTTAATGATGAATGTTTGATCTGATGTGTTTTAATAGATTAATCTGTTAATGTTTTTAAATAGTGTGGGTGAGATGGAAGCATTTTACAAAGTGAGCCTCAACAATACAGGGTAATTACATTTCTGCAATATTTATAGACACCCATGAAACAGTATTTAAATCCACTGTCACTCAACATACACGTCCATTTTTATTTAGATGATTCCGCTCTTACTATTAGTTCATTTTAGACTTAAATTATTATCAATAAACTTTGTTGAATGAATTGTTGAATTTGGTCCAAAAGGCAAGCGCCCTTTTTACACACTACTATTTTACTAAGAGATCTGGTCTAAAAAAAAAAGAAAAGAAAAAAAAATTGTAATTGAAATTGAAATGGGACCTGGACAGAAATAACTTTTTTTTCGTGTGTTTTGTTTTAACAGTTTCGGTGGGATGGAAGAGTTTTACAAAGATAAACTCCAACACGAAAGGTAAACACATTTCAATAATAAAAGAAATAAAAATGTTTTAAATCCACATCCAGACTTTGGTGACAGTTACCTTCCTGACACTTGTTCATGTGGTTGTAACAATCTGAGGTTTTCTCAGATCAATATTCACTGATTATAAGATTTAACCCAATTGATCCACCAACCATATTCTTGTTGATTTATCGGAAGTACAATGATGCCGTGTTTGGATTTTATTATTATTCCTCAATCAGAGTGACCTAATGTTTGGGACAGCGATGTGTTTTTTACCTTTCCCTCCCTTGTACTCAAGACTAATATATATATATATATATATATATATATATATATATATATATATATATATAATTAAGCAACTCACATGTGATTAAAGTGCAGACTGCAGACTTAATCTAGGTACCCTAATGTCATACCCTGACAATATGTCAGACACAGCGATGATGTCAAAGCATTCATGTTAATAACTTTTTATTAAAATCCCTTACATTTTATTGATAATTTTATTGATAATTTTCAAAATATAAAACAAAAACAAACCCAAAACAAGCAAAAATAAGAGCCAAACAGGCTCAGATGCGTTACAGAAAAAACAATTAATTCAAACAAACTTGCACTTCACAATACAAAAAAAAAAAAAAGAAAATACAAAAAGCTGAAGTTGATGAAAGTTTACAAAGTCTGAGTTTAGTTTAGCCCAATCTGGCTTTTGCAAAGGGGTTCCAAACATTCAGAAGAGAATCTTTGCTGAACCTTTCCATTTGTATTATGGACATCATGTCATGTTACCCACAACTGAAAGGAACCCACATAGCAAGCAGGTCTGGTCCGGATCTGGTATCAAGCCGGCACTGCTGGCTGACTTCTGGCATGATGGCACTGTCTATGTAATGGCATGCCACATCTGGCTCGATTGTGGTTTGGTTTATGTGGCCCAGGCTCATAGAAAACAGGCCCTGGCCAGATCTGGCATCAAGCTGGCACTTCTGACTGACTGGTGTCATACATGTGTAACATGTATGACCGCTTGCTGTCTTTAGGTTTTCATCTTTAAATAACTCCTCTGTTTGGTGTGGCTGTATGCTTGTGAACACTGATATTCCAAATAGTTAGTTTGGTTAGTTTTTTCCAATTTTTAGATTCAAAATAGCTTCTTTGGCAACTAAAGACGCCAAAGGTCATGGGAAATTATTGATTCACAGATGATAAAGGAAATTGGACCCACCTGAGAAACCAAAAATACTTAATCTATAATCACAGGAACTGTGCAGCACAGAAACAAATCACATATTTTTACCAAACACTTTTCCACAGATCTGCACATAAAGAAACTGCAGAAGACTTGAAATCATTCAAAGACAGGTACCGAAACATTGATTTAACAGTGCTGTGTATGATGGTGCAGACACTGACATCTGTTATTTTTTTGTATTTTTTTTAACATTTTCAACATTATCTATCACTATTACCAGAGTGGCAGGAGAGGTTGATCTTGCACTAAAGACGGGGAACTCTGAAAACATGAACAACCCAGTAAATGAAACTAGACTGAAAGAGATGTATAAAGAGCTGAGGAAGGACTGGACTAAAAACAAGGGTTTTCTGCAGGCAGCTTACAGCAACCCAGTGGAAATCAATTCTTGGATTCAGGTACATTATACACTCTAAGGAGGTGAGATTAGAATGTATTTTGACCTTTATTCTTATAAAAATATATATATATATATATATTTTTATATTTTTATTCCCTCTGATGATTATAGCGCAGCTTTAAAGAGGGGGCAGAGGATATGGGGAAGAGGAAGATACTGATAGAGTCAGCATTTAAACTTGCGGACAACACTCAAGCATCTCAGAAGGTACTGGTGTGTTGTGGATGTTTTAAACATGATCACTGAAGCTTGTGTGATAAAGATCAATGACAGGTTTCATTATTTGTTTCAGGTTCATGAATACACAAAGTTAACCATTCAGAATCTTCAGCTTGCTGTTTACTACAGTTTCAAAGACACTGCTGCTCAGGTTTGTTGGAATTACAGACACAACATTGCACACACTCTAAATACACTACACTGTGCATCTGTGGGATAGGCAACCAATCGCAAGATGTCAAACTGTGTGGTTAATAAGAAACAGTGACTTAAAGGCAATAGCTGTGTTTTCAATTGATTGTTGTTTGTAGTCATGTAAACTTAAAAAAATTCTCAATGGCAGGGGTTCCACAGACACGAAGGTCAACATCATGATGATGCCTTTAATAACCTCTTCTCGAAGTGCCACTGGCTAAGCAGATTAATGGCTTTGAACAACCCCCCTCTTCAGCCTGACTGGATAAATCATCAACCAGGGCAAGATGCATGGAACATTTTCCCACAAGAGATCAGAGCTCATTCTGCCATGTATAGAAATCAAATTCAGCAGTAACAGAAAAGATAAAATAAAATTTGTTTTCTGTATAAAATGCTAGAAATGTTTAAATTTAAAATCACAAACTACTTTATAACAACAATTTGAAAAATTTATGTTACATTTTCACAGATTCATCTATGAATGGTGTTACTGGGAATGTTTTTGCACTGGGTTACTAATAAAAATCATAGTAATGCTTTAATCTTTTTATCAGCTCAAATGTTTAAGATGATTCTGATTTATGTTTTAGAATAAAATTGATTTATTAATTCATTAAAATTTGGCTTCCTTCTTCTTCAAATTTATTTATTGATGGAAAACTGACAAAAAGCCTTCTAACTTAGAAACTGTGATTATACAAGAAGTAGCTGAAATATTAAGCGCCAAAGTCCATACAGTGTAAAACTCAAATGATTTCCAGTCTTCAGGTTTGGGACAAGTAAAGGTTTCTGACCCACATAGCAAGCAGGTCTGGCCCCGATCTGGTATCAAACCAGCACTGCTGGCTGACTTCTCGCATGGTAAGACGTATGTCATCCAGATATGGGCCAGGCCTGGTATAGATGGCACTGTCTATGTGATGGCATGGCATATCTGGTTCAATTGTGTTTTGGGTCATGTGGCCCAGGCTCATAGGAAACAGGTCTGGCCCGGATCTGGCATCAAGCTGGCACGTCTGACTGACTGGTGTCATGGCAGGGTGTATGTCAACCAGATGTGGGACATGTCTGGCAATGATGGCACTATTTATGTTCCTATTTCCCTATTTTAGTTAGAAGATCCAAATGCCATGTTGCAATACTTTACTGCTATGGAAGCCAACGTTTCAAATGCAGGTTTGACAGGTTTGTGAGTGTACACTTTATCAAGAAACTAGTGAGGGTTTGCTCATCTTTGCCAGTGGGTGGCTGTAGCTCAGGAGGTACAGCAGGTCACCTACTGATCAGAAGGTTAGTGGTTTGATCCCTGGCTTCTCCAGTCTGTGTGTGAATATATATATGGATATAGTTAGGAAGCACTCAGTTAAGAGAAAGTGTGTGTGAATGTTGTATAGAGCACTTTGAGTAATCTGGAAGAGCAGAAAAGCAATATATAAGAATCAATCCATTCACTGTCTGAACAGAGTTTTATCATGTTACTGTTGCACTATTATGTTCTGGCACGTGTTGTTATTATATGGCTTGATTAAGGTACACATAGGCTGACATCTGGAGCCAGAACTGAAACTGTTCTGGGCCAGCACAGGGCCAGCAGTGTGTCTGCAACTGGCCTTGCGCTGGCCCATGTGTGGACCACATCTGGCAAACAAGATCTGGGCCACCAAAGAGCCGCCAGAGCCAGACCATACCAATTTTGCTATGTGGGGACATGACAGTAAAATGTTAACAAAGTAACTAAACATTAATTAGAGGTTACATTTAAATGTCGTCATCCACAATTTAATATTTGGAGTGATTTTAGAAAATATAAATAAAATCCTATATCAAATAAAAGTCTTCTCTGGAGTATATGTCGGTAATATAATATCAACACTCTATTCTATCACTTTCTATTTAATAGATAAAGTTGAATTGAACTGAGGTACTCACTGCCTTGGCTATGAAGTTAAGAATTAAGCTCCAGTGCATCCTGTTTCCACTAGTCATTTCTCAAATGTGTCTAAAGCTTCAGTAGAGTCCACCTGTGGTATTCAGTTTGCGAGGTGCGCCTGCTGCTTGCGGCAGGGAGGAGAGGGCGGGGCGGCGGGAGATTCTCTGGCTGGCTGGAGCAGCATCTAATAACCAACTCGCAAAATGAAACAAAATAAAAACAAAACAACAAACACGAAAACACCAGACATTATGATACAGACTTATAATTTGCACCGATGTTTTTTCTTAATTCTGTACACGAAAAGTGAGCGCGAGAGCCCTCGGTGAGCATGCTTGCTGCTGAAGTCAAAGTAAACTTTATTGTCATCTAAATACAGTACAGTATATAAAGAGACAAGACAACGAGGCTCCAGTTACAGCAGTGCAAGTAAACAAACAATATATATAAGAAGAGTAAGAAAATAAATATACACTTTAGGACTCGGGGTAAAGGGATCAATAACAATTTAAAATTTACAGTTTGATGATTTAACGTCTCACACATAACCCGTCGAAAGGGGAGGGGGGCCGGCTGCTTCCAAATAGAGCGCATTTCATTCATAATGTTGTAAATCCAAGCCCATTATGTATTCACGATCTGAATCCTGGGTTGTGTGAAATCCCAGAAATACACCCTAGACAAAGTAAATCTGTGAACTAAGGCGTAGGTGTGTTAGATCATGTTGTGGTGATCCTTGGGTTGAGGGATTTGTGTTCATACTGGAGTGCAAAATTAAAACCAATGGAAGATGGACAAGAAAAGTTGAAAGCCATCAGGTGCTCAGTTTAGAAAAAAGAGAAAAGAAGAGGAGGAGAAATGAGCAAAAGATACAGGTAAGCAGACGTGTCACTGGATAATGGCAGGTCATCCTGAAACAATCAGAATCAGAATACTTTATTAATCCCTAAGAAAATTATGTGTGTTACAGTTGCTCCAAGAAGAAATGGTAAAAATAGTAACAGTAACGGACTAAACTCCAAACAATACATTATGTTACAGATTTTAATATTAATTAGTCATTGTCAGTTGTTGATTTGTCCTGTTCTCATTGTATGACGAATTACGATGGCTGTTTGGTAGCCGTTTGCATACTATGCATACTCTCTCTCTCTCTTCATATGTGTGTGTGTCTTTCTCTGGTGAAATTCAGTATGGTTCCGACAACAGTTTTATGTCAATGGACAATCCTTAATGTGTGATTTTGTGTGTGTGTGTGTGTGTGTGTGTGTGTGGGGTGGGGGAGGGGGGGGGGGGGGGCGCTAGAGGGTGTGTTCGCCCAGGGCGCCAAACAGGCTAGGACTGCCACTGTCTACAGGAAAGGTACAGAAATATTTCTGCAGCATTAAAGTTCCCAATTAGCACAGTGGCCTTGATTTTCCATAAATGGAGGAAATTTAGAACCACCAGTACTCTTCCTAGAGGTGGCCAATAGAGGGAAAAGTCATTAGACAGGGAGGTGACAGAGAACAGGTCACTCCGAGAGAGCTACAGTGTTGTTCTGTGGGGAGAGGAGAACCTTCCAGGAGGACAACCATTTCTGCAGCACTCAACCAATTAGGCCTGTATAATATGGTAGCCAGAGGGAAGCCACTCTGATGAGTGGCTTCCCTCTGAGTGGCCTAATTGGTTGAGTAAAAGGCACATGGCAGCCCACCTGGAGTTACCTGAAGTATTCTCACACCACAAAAAAAGGAAAACAGAATCTTGCCTGATGAAACAATATCAGGTCCAGAGTGCTCTGGACCATGGAGTAGAGTGAAGGCTTATCTCCCAACAGAACAACAACACTAAGCACACAGCCTAAGGAGTGGCTTTAAGGGCCTCAGAACCACTTTGTAGATGTCCTTAAATGTCTTGGCCCATCCAAGGCCGAGAATTGAGCCAGACTAAACATCTCAGAACAGATCTTTGTAGAAGTTCTGTCATGGCTGGGTTTGCTGGTGTTTTTGAATACAAGACCCAGAAGCAGATGCTGAGAGAGGAGGTTTCAACAAAAAACAAACAAAAAAACAAGCCTTTATTTTGTTTATTTTGAATGAAAACAGAAAATAGAAACAACTAAATTGAGATCAGACTACGAAAACTACAAAAAACTAGGCCACTATGAAAAAACTGAGACAATTATGAATAACTGTGAAAACTATGAAGACTATGATCACTGTGGTAAGCAAAACAGACAACTTGACAATGAACAAAGGAAGACAGAAGACTTCATTACACACAAAAAGTGATCAGAGGAAGCGAGAACACATGGGGTAAACAGCCGACTAAAATGAAACATAATAACATCACAGGGAAGTAAAACTAAACACAAAGACAAAAACACACCAGACTCTTCCAGAGCTTGAAAAGAAGGCAACTGGACTTTGTAGACCCTTATCCAAGATGCTTCTCCAGTTTTAGAGCAATAGGGGAGAATTCCAGATAATAATAATTAAAAAAACAAAACATAGTGCAGGCTTTCCTCTTGGAGGTGGTCCTGAGGGTCGCTGGCCCACTTTTGATGATGCAAGTCATCATATGAACCAAGGTATCAAAAAAGTCACTGGAGCCAAGAGGTAAAACCTTAGTGAGATATTGCCCCACTCTACTGAGCTATTGAGGCCATATGAGGTAAGGGTTGAGTGGAGGTTGAGATACCCAGGTAGGGATCTCAAGAATACACTCTGTGATTGATAGCTGGTGTTATAAGTCACCACCTGTGTTCATCCCTGAACAGAGAAAAGGTCTACAGAATCTCCCCAATTTACACTTTAGTTTAGGTTAGCATATTACATTCTGCAGCAGCTGTGTTCAATTCATACTGTAACTTTACTATTTCCTTTGTCTTTACTGATTCAGTAATGTCTTCAGATATGAATGCCTCTCTTTCTGTCTGTGTGTGTCACTAAAGTAAATGGACTGTTCGTTCACTATCTAACAGTCATTGACGTCATAATGCATGTAGGTATGAACAATGAAGCAGTCAGATAAGTCACGACCTTACTAAAAGCTAAGCCAACAGGTTTATTGAGCAAGACTGCTCGGTACACCATCATCAGCATGCTGATGCTCATCTCTATTCTATTATCCAAAGCAGTCATAGGATGTCTATCGGTCTAATTGTCACGGTTTGCCGGGGCAAGCCGTGTGGAATTATGTAGGACCAGGACGTGGCAGCTCTGGTGCAGGTGAGTATTTATTAACGAAAGAAATACAAACAACAAAGGCACTGGGAACATGAAACTGGAGCCTAAACTGGGAAAAACTAACAAAACAAACCAGAAACGAAGATGCAGGGAGGTCCGGGGAAATACACATGGAGAGATGCAGGGAGACCGAGGGGAAACAACACAGATGAACCAGCAACTACTATGACAGAAGACACAACTTAAATACACTCAGAGAACACAGGGAGATTACACACAGGTGGGGAACACAGCTGGGAGTGATTAACGTGACGAGACTAGGGAGGCAAACTGAAAACACTCACATAAGACGCAGACCTTCACAATAAAACAGGAAACACATACACGCAATGCCGTAACACACCAACTAAACACAGACTGGGGGACACAGAACATAGGAACATGAACCATGAAACAGAAGAGTACAAACACCCAAGGTAACCAAAACCACAGAATACTAATAAACTAAACATAAACACGGAGTCGCACACTTCGGACCATGACACTAATCTGCTTTTCTGCCAAGGCTTTAAAGCTATGCTAGAAATATTTTGTTGTTGCTTCTGTGTTATTTTACTTTATGAAAAAAGGATCCCCCTCCATCAGGAGTTATGCATTTTCATTTCTCCTGCATCTGGATTACTCTTGATTATATGAACTAAAAACCATTACCTCAATCATTACCTTTAACCATTTTTTCCTTGTGTTGTCAGTTTATTGGGATTTTAAGCATCTCAATTGTGTTCCACACTATTTCAGTCTAGACCAAAGATTGTTACAAAAAAACAAACAAATATGTCTTAAATAATTTGTAGTGAAGGGTGTAGCCCTGTCGTACTGGCAACCTGTCGGGGTGTATTGTATAGTGCAGCGTTTGATACTGTTGACCGTAATATCCTATTAGAGCGATTAGAACGTGCTGTAGGTATTACAGGTACTGCACTGCAGTGGTTTGTATCATATCTATCTAATAGACTCCAATTTGTGCATGTAAATGGAGAGTCCTCTTCACACACTGAGGTTAATTATGGAGTTCCACAGGGTTCAGTGCTAGGACCAATTCTGTTTACATTATACATGCTTCCCTTAGGCAGTATCATTAGAAGACATAGCATACATTTTCACTGCTATGCAGATGACACCCAGCTCTATCTGTCCATGAAGCCAGATAACACACACCAATTAGTTAAACTGCAGGAATGTCTTAAAGACATAAAGACCTGGATGGCCGCTAACTTTCTGCTTCTTAATTCAGATCAAACTGAGGTTATTGTACTCGGCCCTGAAAATTAGGGCTGCTCGATTATGGCAAAAATGACAATCACGATTATTTTCACTGAAATTGAGATCTCGATTATTTGACGATATTTATTTAAGCCTTTAAGACCTACCATAGAACCAAGTCCACCAGAGCTTATATAATTTTTTTTTTTACATGTTGTAGTGCCATTTCTGGGAGCATTTCAAGTTGCTATACATCAATACAACTGTTATAGCCCATATTTTAATTACATTAATTGCAAAAAAGTGCAATAAACTACAAAAGAATTGAAAATCGTTTTGTTTTTTTTTACATATATTTCTACTTGGGGAAATTCAAGAGGCTTATCTACGGTGGCCCTGAAGTGCAAATCACACCAACAAATTGCTAAATACAACAACAAAAACTGAGAGGCCCTGAAGTGCAAATCACACCAACAAATTGCTAAACACAACAACAAAATTGAGAAGCACAAAAACAAAACTGAGAAGCACAAAAACAAAACTGAGATCACAAAATCAAATTAAGAAGCACAAAAACAAAAGAAGAATCACAAAAACAAATTGAGAAGCACAATTACATTAAGAAAACCGGAAAGGGTAGGTACCAGTCAGCAACAGGAGACATCACTGATTGGACGTCCGCGCTCTTCATCTTTGGAACCGGAAGTTACTCCGCCTGTAGCGCATTTTTTTCAAACTTGAACATTAGCGGTGACCCAAACATAGCTGTCGCTATTTGAGAATATTTTGATTCAGGACATACATACGAGGTGATACTGGATATGCTCAAGTGTAATCGTGACATTTCAATTAGTATGCGTACACTGAAAACGCATTTAAAATAATCTGGACTGTACAGACGAGGCAACTATTCTCTACTTCCTGAGGTGAGGCGTGCCATTTTGTCCGAGCTTCGAGGACCAGGACAATTGTTTGGATATCGGACCATATGGCAAGTTCTCAAACAAAAACACAAGCTGCGTGTCAAGCGTGATGTAGTTATGAGGCTGTTGAGACAACTAAATCCTCAAGGAATCGCTTTGAGAACTGGAAGGAGGTTCACAAGACGCACGTATCACTCCATGGGGCCCAATTACATATGGCATGTAGATGGCTATGAGAAACTGAAACCCTTTGGCTTGGCCCTGTCAGGATGGCTTTTCAAGAAGACTGATGTGGCTTGTGTGTGGAGCAACAAACAACAACCCGGCTGTTATAGTTCACAATTATATAAACTGTGTAAAGAGTCTTGGTGTGATACCAATGAGATTACAAACAGACTTCGGGACTGAGAATGGGACTATGGCAGCAATACAGTGTACCCTCCGTCACGCGCACACGGACTATTATGCTGGATCGTCAAGCCACAGTTACGGATCATCTACTAGGAATCAGCGCATCGAGTCATGGTGGTCTTATTTCAGAAGAGGAAGGTGGGTACATTTGTGTCTGGTAGGTAAGCTACAGTGAAAGCTGATCAGATCGTTTTTTTTTTTTTACATGCATTTAAGAAAATAGAGTAGCGTCCTGCTGGACGTGTTGAAAAGTTGGATGAGATAGACGTTAACAGACTTAGCCGTCACTTTATTGCAGGAACTCAAAATGGTCACTGTCAGCTGTTGTGCCGAAATGAGCATGCTTGCCTAGATTTAACGACGCCAATACAAAATGAAAAACTCAGACCAAACTCTCCACTCCTCACAATAAACACACAGAACAGAGTGAAAAGAATACAGCATTTTTAACAAGAACATTACTGCAGGGTCGCTACAATATTTATGGAAAACTAATATGCATTACTTTGTTTGACATCCATTTGTGGCACGTTTTAAATGGGACCAAAATGTAACAAACCCTATAAAATGACCAAGAACAAAGCTAAATTGATTCTTAAATATTAATTATATACCCAGGTCTCAGTTTTGGATGGACTTTTTTGGAGACCTAAGAGACTCTGGAAACTTAAATGGAAGCCACGAACACCAATGCTTGCTGAGATTCTGCTTCAGAGGGGTTCTACAGAAAGACCTGGATAAATGCAAAGACCTCTGGAACAAACACAGGATCCGGCCAAGCAGACTTGCATCGTGTCCAGGGGGGATTCCAAACGAACTCTATCTTTTGCCTCACAGGTATTTAAGTTCTTAACAAAATGAATTAACCTTTTGCATCAAACTAAATGCAAGGTGTTGTTATTGCTTAAGTTGGTTAATATATATTCATAATTTTACACATAAGTATGATAGAGCAGTTTATAACATGTCACTGCATGCGTTGATTTATATGGTTCCATATTGTTAGCAAAAAATCCTTCACTGTTCTATTTTCATTTTGCAGATATGGTTCAAGAGACTGTGGGTTTGCTGTTGAGGAGAGGGAACTGGATGTGTTTCCCGAGGAGGGGCTCCTGGTTGGATTGTGTGGTGATCCAAACATTGAGGAATATTTACAACAGGCTGTACAACAAAACACACTGGAGCTGCCACAAGACTGGGAATCGGCCACAGAACTGTATTTGGCCCTGAAGGACACACACGGTGTCGAAACGTTAGTTTCTTTCATTTTTTTTGCACCTAATAAAACCTTTGGACTTACTTGAGTGCTCCAGCCCTTCTGTTTTTCCTTCATTTTTTAATGTTAGTAGTGTTTCCTTTCCCTCTTGCTAAATTGAATATAATATTGTTCATAATATACAGCAACTGGCATGGATTTAAATATTAACATTTAACCACAAGGAAACATTTAAAATTTTCTTTAATAAAACCATTTACAAATAGTGTCCAGCATTTCTGTCACTTTTCCAACATACACAACATTCAGAAAAAACAACTAAAACAACTAAATGTTTAACAATATGGAAGTTGCTTGTCACATGAATGTGTTAAGTAGTGTGCCAACGGCAGCTGAACCTAACAGGGTAACTCAGTAACTGTAACTTGATGACCTTGCTGATTTAAGAACATCCAAATCCTGGAGCATTTTGAATTCCAAAGTCCATGTTGGCCTTAAAGATGCTGTATGAGTCACAGATGGGTAGCTTCAGAGTATTTGCACAGGTGTTTGCAACTGGAAAAGGCGAATCACTTAAAAACTGGATGCTTGGTGGTGGTGTCATTCCTGCCGGTGGAACTGCCGTCAGCCCTGTGGCAAACATCATCAAATCTTCCAGACACACTGCTGTTGCTTTCTCTGAAAGAAGAAAGTAAACACTGTAGTACATTACAGAAAATTAATTTCCTTACCTCTCCTTTCATAAAACTATAAACAAATAAAAACGGCCATTCAAACCTTCACAATCAAGGAGATAATCTGCCCAAAAGCCAAGTGTTAGGACCTCCTTATGCCGCTTGTTGCTTCCTGCTGGGCTGAGATCTGGTCTGAACATGCTCTCCAGTTCTGAAGCAGTCAGGGCCTTGGCAGAGAAGCATAGGAGTGGGGCCAGCACACTGGAATGTTGTTGCAGTGCACTTAAAAAATTCAGACTTTCCAGTCCATCTTTAAATCTGCAAAGGATAGACAAATAACTAATAATTGGTTTATAGTAGGGCTGGGCGATATGCCCCAAAATTCACATCTCGATATTTTTTAGCTGGATGGCGATATAAGATATATATCTCGATTTTTTTTTTATTAAAGCCATAAGTTAAGAACAAAAAGAGAGTTCTTAGTCACACTGTGTCCCAGATGTCACACGGGCACTTTTATTTACATACAGCGTAGATATTACTCAAAAATAAATTATCAGCATTTATTAAATAATCATGGTCCATAAATAAAAGAAAACAATGTTGTTTTTGTGCATAACAAAAAGCTCACAATTGTGCAGTCAAAATGTAAACTAATAGACGCTGAGCATAATAACAAAGAGACAGATTTCACAGCTGCACCACGTCTCTGAACAGGTGCCATTTGTGGTCCTTATTGTTAGGTGACGGCTGTGTGCGGACAGGGATAGGACCCAAGATGCAGACTCCAGAGACAAACTTAAGCCAAAACAGCTTTAATGCTGAACGCAAACATAACATAACTGGAAAAAACTCAAAATAAACTAACACCGGTTGAATGGCAAAACATACAGCAAAATAAACGGTAGATCGCGACATGGACACAGAGAAACACAGGGCTTAAATACACAGAGGGAGCAATCAGAATCAGAATCAGAATCAGAATACTTTATTGATCCCTGGGGGAAATTATTTTTTGTTACAGTGCTCCATTTTAAACCAACATTAAGACAAGACAGACAATACACTAACTAAGAATAGTACAATATATACATATATATACATACATACATACATAAGTCACTCATAAATAAATAGTTGGAAAAGAAACATAGCTGTAGTAGCAAACAGTGTGTTAAGTGGATGCGTTGTACAGGGAGATGGCCACAGGCAGGAATGATTTCCTGTGTCGTTCAGTGGTGCTTTTCGGTAATCTCAGTCTCTCACTGAACGTGCTCCTGTGACTGACCAGCATGTCATGGAGTGGGTGGGAGGTGTTATCCAACATTGTCTTTATCTTGGACAGCATCCGCCTCTCCGACACCACCTTGAGGGAGTCCAGCTCCATCCCCACAACATTGCTGGCCTTACGGATCAGTTTATCGAGTCTGTTGGCACCTGCGACCCTCAGCCTGCTCCCCCAGCATGCAACAGCATAGAGGATCGCACTGGCCACAACAGACTCATAGAAAATCCTCAGCATTTTCTGGCATATGTTGAAGGACCTCAGTCGCCTCAAAAAGTAGAGACGACTCTGGCCCTTCCTGTAAAGTGCTGTGGTGTTTTTAGCCCAGTCCAGTTTATTGTCAATGTGTACTCCAAGGTATTTATAGTCCTCCACAATGTCAACACTGACCCCCTGGATTGAAACAGGGGTCAAGTGTTTCCTGGTCTTCCTGAAGTCCACGATCAGTTCCTTGGTCTTTGCCACGTTGAGCTGCAGATGATTCTGCTCACACCACGTGACAAAGGAGTCGACCACAGCTCGGTACTCTGTCTCATCATCCCTGCTGATGCATCCAACCACCGCAGAGTCATCAGAAAACTTCTGAAGATGGCAGGTCTCTGTGCAGTGGCTGAAGTCTGTGGTGTAGAGGGTGAAAAGGAAGGGGGAGAGGACAGTCCCCTGTGGTGCCCCTGTGTTGCTGATCACCTTGTCAGACACACACTGTGGGAGATGTACATATTGTGGTCTTCCTGTCAGGTAATCAACAATCCAGGACACCAGAGAAGCATCCACCTGCATCGCTGCTAACTTATCACCCAGGAGGGTCGGCCTGATGTTGTTGAAAGCACTGGAAAAGTCAAAAAACATGACCCTCACAGTGCTCGCCGGCTGGTCCAGATGGGTGTAGACACGATTGAGCAGGTAGATGATGGCGTCCTCAGTACCGAGACGAGGCTGATAAGCGAACTGAAGGGGATCCAGATGTGGTCTTACTATGGGTCGCAGCTGGTCCAGGATGAGCCTTTCCAGGGTCTTCATGATGTGGGAGGTCAGTGCCACGGGCCTGTAATCCTGGGGGCCACTGGGACGTGGCGTCTTTGGTACAGGGACGAGGCATGATGTCTTCCACATCACTGGGACCCTCTGCAGACTCAGACTCAGCATAAACAGTTTATGAAAGACTCCACACAGCTGGGGGGCACAGGTCTTGAGGACGAGGGGACTCACTCCGTCTGGTCCAGCAGACTTGCCTGAGTGAAGTCTCCTCATTTGCATCTCAACCTGGTATTGAGTGAAGGTGATGGGTGGGGGAGGGGTGTCAGGAATCTCACAGGAGGCAACATGTGAAGAGAAAGGCTGGCACAGTGGTGTGGCTCTGGATTCCAGGCTGACTACAGGTGAGGTTGTGGGGGTGGGAGCAGACACTGTGGTGTCGAATCTATTGAAAAACAGATTCAACTCGTTGGCTCTATTCTCACCTCCCTCAGCTCCCCTGCTGTTGGTTGGCCTGAATCCAGTGATGGTCTTCATGCCCCTCCACACCTCTCTCATGCTGTTCTGCTGGAGTTTCCACTCCAGCTTCCTCCTGTAATTGTCCTTAGCCTCTCTGATCTTGTCCTTTAGTAACACCTGGACCTTCCTCACCTCCTCTTTGTTGCCCCCTCTGAAAGCCCTCTTCTTGTTGTTGAGGAGGGCTTTGATGTCCTTAGTCACCCACGGCTTGTTATTTGGGTAACAATGAACAGTCTGAGCTGGAACAATGGAGTCGGTGCAGAAAGTTATGTAGTCTGTGATACACTCAGTAAGCCCATTGATGTCCTCGGCGTGAGGCTCACAGAGTGTTTCCCAGTCGGTCACCTCGAAACAGCCCTGTAGTTCTGCTAAGGCCTCCTCTGACCACCTCCTGACAGTCCTGGTGGTCACAGGTTCCCTCCTCACAATTGGCACATAGCGGGGGGTGAGGTGAATCAGGTTATGATCTGACCTACCAAGTGGGGGGAGGGAGGAGGAGCTGTATGCATCCTTGACGTTAGCATACAGTAAGTCTAAAGTTTTCTCTCCCCTGGTGGGACAGTCCACATATTGTTTGAATGTTGGTAGTGTATTGTCCAGTGATACATGGTTGAAGTCACCCGAGATCACAATAAAGGCACTCGGGTGCTGAGTCTGTAACCGAGCTATGGCAGAGTGGATAGTGTCACATGCAGCTGTGGGGTTAGCAGAGGGGGGAACATAAACAGCCACCAAGATGACGTGAGAGAATTCCCTGGGTAAATAATACGGCCTGAGTCCAACAGCACACAGTTCAGTGTCCGGGCAACAAATCCTTTCTTTGATTGTTATGTTGGCAGGGTTACACCACCGGTTGTTAACTAGAACAGCAAGCCCACCTCCTTTCCGCTTACCGCTAGCGATGCTGTCCCTGTCCGCCCGAACAGTATGGAAGCCTTCCACGGAAGCATTCTCATCAGGAATGTCCTGGTGCAGCCATGATTCGGTGAAACACATCAGGCTACACTCTCGGTATTCCCTCTGACTCCGTACCAGTGCTGAGAGCTCGTCGATTTTAATTGCCAACGATCGCACATTACCCATCACGATAGACGGCAGACACGGTTTAAACCTCCTCCTCGCTTCGAGCCTCCGCTGTCTCACCGTCACCTTTTTTCTTCTCTTCTGTCCTTGACCTCTGCATCCCCGATGTGTTTTCCTCCAAATTTCAGCTGGTACTTCTGCGGGCCTGGCCAGCGAGCCGGCCGGCATCAGGGCGATCAGCTGATCTCTGGAGTAAACAGTCCATGCGTGTAGGAGATGTGCCGCGGTCCCGTTCCTTGATAAAAGTAACAGTTCCACGGCCACCAGAAGAACAAAAACTCTCTCAATCCACATGATTGAGTAAGAGATAGAAAACGGAGGAAAATACAAGTCAGAAAAAAAAAAGAATACGTAAGAAAAAAGAGCTAAACTAAGAGAAAAGCAGGAGCGACTGTAACAGGCTGCACGCTGGTTGGCGCATGCGCACTAGACTCCCAATCAGGGAATGAGTAACAGAAGGGAAACACAGCTGGGGCAAATCAGGCCTAATGAGACCAGGGGAAGCAAAACCAGACACATTAACATCAGACATGGACTTCCAAAGTAAAACAGGAAACAAAACACAGACTCACAGGCAAGCACTAAAACAAAGGGAACAGAGACGTGGGAGCAGGGCAGACACAGACACTGACTGGACGTGGAAATATAGCAGACAGGGGAGACAGCAACAAAGGAACACAGACAGAAAACCAAAACACTAAAACTCTAACCAAACCCCACCCAGAGGACCTTAACTAAGAAAAACCCATAAAGCAAAGCTAGAATATAATGAAATAACAAAATCAAATAACCAAAAACACAAAACACTGGGTCACCGACCCAGGAACCCTAACACTTATACACACACAGTACGTATCACTCCGCGAGGCTCCTCCTTGGTAGCCGTAATCCTCCGACAATCCATCAAGCGGTGCAGCTCCATAGCTTAGCAAAGTCATATTAAAACATTTTTTGACAGATTGCTGAGCGCTGTGTACCACATAAAATCGGTTCGCGGTCAGTAAGCACAACCAGAATTCACACATAAGGCGCACTGTCGATTTTTGAGAAAATGAAAGGATTTTAGGCCGTGCAGCCCCTCCGGACTGCATGTCGTTAGCACGGTTAGCTCGATAGCGCGGTTAGCTCACTAACACGTTGACGCCGTCCAGCCCCACGCACGGTAACTCGCCAGCGGAGATTTTCCGCTTTCATCTTGTCATTGCCTGCAGGTGAAGCTATGGGGGAGGGGGAGTTGTGTTCAGTGAAGGCGAGGCGAGGCGGAGTAACGTTGCGTAGAGACAAAAGTGGACGAAAGAGAGGCAAACCTGCGGCTCCACAAGTATAATTATAACGTAACATAGACTATATCGATATAAACGATATTGTCACATCTTATATCTCGTATGAAAATATATCGATATTTTTAAAAAAACTCGATATATCGCCCAGCCCTAGTTTATAGCTATAACTATTGCAGTCTTCTAAATTGTGTTTAAATGTCTTTACCTACTAGATCTTTCATTATAAATTTGGACAGATTTCAAATGCATAGAATCACTCATACACAAAAACAATTCATAGTGCTCAGAAATTAACTGTGACAGCAAAAAAAGAAGAGCTCATTGGGATTTCAGGATTTAAAAAAAAAATAGTGCTTTCACACTGAAATAAACAAGTGTGTCAAACAGGGGATCACGTCTTTTTATAAATAACTGAAAAATTAATCATGTTGCATGACTATGATTATTATGGGTCATTGTGAACAATAAATGTATACTAAATTAGAGTTCTAGTGTCAAAAGTTTAATAGCGTGCGACAGTGGCTCAGGAATTAACTTGTTGTTCATCAGATCACACGGATGCTACTGAATCAGTTTTTTCATATACATCTGAAGGTCTGAAAATGTCAGTGGCTGCTGTGATGAGCAACTGGCCATCCTGAATTTAAAAGGAGTAATGAGTTTACCGTTGAATGACACTTTGGTTTCTTTCAAGGATGTACCATCTGAGGTACTCCACCACAAATGCTTGTTTCTCACAAGGCTTGACGTTTCTGAGGCATCCAGCAGTTTGGAAGATTGTGCTGTTTTGCAAAATAAGATTATGCAAAGACTCCTCTGATTCAGCTTTCAGGACCTATAAAAAAAAAAGGTTTACTGTAAGAAAAACAAAAATATAATTTTCACTACTTTTACGATTCATTCAAACATTGGATTAAAAAAATAATCAATTTGTTATTTGCTATGTATCGCTTTTTATTATTATTATTTTTTTTATCTCTTTAGTTTTAAACAGTTGTACAGCACTTTGTTTGAAAGCGCTTTATAAATAAAGTTATTATTATTATTATTATTTCACTTGTGTTGTTGGGAGGTGGAAATCTGTCCTTTCAGATTACAGAATCTACCTTGAACCTACTTTCAAGATATGATCCAACCCGGATAACTTTTATCCTGATTAAATCTTTTAAACTGGCCCCAAGTGTCTTCTAAGTAAACCCATTCCCTGAGCCTAGGTAATTTTCTACCTGATGTAGAACTTTTGTGATCTCCTCATCTTGCACATCTTCTACAGTGGCGCTGAAACTCTGATTCCCTGTGATGTGGTTGACCAGGTTCTTGGAGAGGAAATGTGGTGCTGGTCCCCCATGCACAATGGATACAGCGATCATCTTTCCTGCTAAAAAGTACTCATCTTGCCTGGCAGCTGTTATACAGGGCACATAATTACCATGGTTAATTGCTATTAAATATGCTAATGAAAAAAAATAAGCCAATTTTTATTAAAATTTCCATTGTAATAATTACGGAGAAAACATCCACCTCTTCAATTATATACAAGATAACGGCTCTCTGGAGGTCCATCAAAGATGGGGCGATTTCTCAGACTGCCCATAAGAAGTGTGAGGAATTCACGCCTCGGGCCACCTGTATCCAAACCTTCTTCAAAGCTGCCAGCATCATCATTAAACTTGATGAACATGTCGTAGTTGTCAGAGTATGTGCTGCGTCGAAATCCTCTAACAGCTCCATCCCATACAGCTGACCTTGATATATTGAACCTGCTGACCTTCTTGTGGTCAAGTTCCAGTGCCAAATTTGCAATAATTTCATGTGCCTGCAAATTGGTGTCTCTAAAAAAAAAGGGAAACTTATTTTTTAAAGGTGTATATACTTCTCTCATGATTGCATGATGTCTTGTACAGAACAAGATGGCGGTTAATTGGATTCAAATGTTTAAATTACTAACACAGGTTCTTCTGGGGGCTCAGCTTTGGCTTCGTTAGGAGTAGGATCTTCATCATCAATCACAATCGGTTCAAACAGCTGTGTGTAGTTTCTGCAGAGTGAAAACATGTACACAAAGTGTAGATGCAAAAAGACAAATGCATAAACATGCAGTTCCAGTTTTATAGAACGATTCTACTATTTTTTTTCTGAAGAATCTAATGTAAAAGAGTCAAACTACATACATTTATAATAATTGTGTGTATATATTTTGTGCAACCCTCTGGAATAATTACTCAAGATACAACGCACCTGTAACAGGAGCTCTCGACAGTGAGGCATTCAGTAGTGCCTGTATCGTTTTCTTCTTCCAAATCTATGACCTGGAAATACAGAAATGAGGATGAATGAAAATTCATATTTGACCAATTGATAATTATTTTAATATAGGGAGCCCAAGTCTCCTCCCCTTCTGGTCTGCTCATGGGTCCCTGAACAAAAGAAAAATGAATGGAAGTGAATGGAGCTATAAAAGTTATTTTCTGGTCTGCTTTGCCTTACTCTCTGAATCACACATATGTTGTACTTCAATTTAAATAATAAATAATTGTGTTTCGACTATGTCTGTAATGTAATTTGAGATTTGTTAGCTTGTAAAAATTCGTCAATGACTACAAGTCAGATGTCGCAAATATGACGTCACCTCAGAAGCTTTTCTCCCCCAGCGTAGCTGCTAATTATCACATGGCCAGATTTATAGTGGTTTTCTCCACATCATCCTGGAAGAAGGATTCGAAGCTCGCTAAACAAAACTAAGCTTTTCCTCTTCTCTGTGTCTGGTTCATGATGTCAATTTTTTGAGACGAACATTTACATTTCGCCACGTCTTTTCAAACAAAACCTAAAATAACCTTTGCCACCTGTCGCTTAAGCACTTTTTGGCATCAAAATGTGTTTATATACTTCACGGACATCATATTTTAAATCCATGGCACACATCAAACGGGATCAGAAAATAATTTTTATTGGCTCATAGACTCCTATTTTTTTAGCAGTAGGGGACCCATGGTCCGGAAGTAGATGGATGTACCTTAGGTTCCCTATCCCAATAGATTATCTAAAGGTACAATAAGTAAGAATGAAATAAGAAGAACATCCTGTGGTCAAATTTGTGTACTGCAGTCTATCTTTATAAACAAACGAGTGACTCTCCCTCCTCCCGTTCCATGAGTTTCATGGCTACGGATCAGCGCCAGAAGATTCTAGATGACAAAGACGAGTCATACACAGTTAGTTTCAATGTAACCTTCCTTCCAACATGATTGAGACATTAGACTGCTTTGTGATTATTTCATGTACCGGTATGACTTATTGTACCTTTAAGGGGTGGATGTTATAATCTATTGATAGTATGAAAATTGAGGATGTGAAATGCATTGTATAATAACAATGAATGTAATAAGCAAACAGTGAATCGTTATCTAATTGCAAAGTAAAGGCGGTGGAGATTGTCTGCTGCACTGTTTTACTAATAAAATAGTTTACCTGCTGTACTTCATTAGCAAGCACAAGATCCCCAGCACCCTTCCTCAGAGAACAAAGAAAAGCATTATTGTTGTGTACTGTGAAAATATTAATTGACACTTTGAAAATATTTAAGCATCTTGATTAACAAACAAGCAATACAAGTATTATGTAGTCCATGTTCCAAAAACCATATACAGAATGAATGACAAAAGTGTATATCTCATTAATACAAAGTGTATGCAAAAAACAGTAAAAGATTACATGTTCTTAAAATATCACTTACTCATATTCTGCCGCTTTCTGTAAAGGACTGCTTTCATGTTGAAGTTCCCATGGCTGAAGCAAACAAACAAACAAACACACGCACGCGAGCACGCACACACACACACACACACACAAAATGTATTTCACATATAACTATTAACTGTTTTACTGAACTGAGGCAAATGGTGGTGGCTAAACAACAAGAAAACTCTATAAAAAATTTAAATTGTACTTACCAGTGTATCAGCAAGATCAAACTCAGGGGGCCTTTTAATAACAATCTCTGGGTCAGAGTCAGACAAGTCTGAGTTTTCTCCAACTACAAAACATGAAAACAAATCAAGCTAAGCAAACTAAATTCATACTAATGTATGAAACTTTATTTGATCATCAATAATAGATTAATACGAAAGGCATAAAGTTAGCATTGAAAACTCATGACTCAGTAGATCCAAAAATGGCTGAATTTCATGTTTCCAGGAAGAAACATAACATATACAAGCTAATTTAGGGAGCAATGGTGGCAGAGGAGTTAAAAGCCCGCCCTGTGATCAAAAGGTTGAAGGTTTGAGCCCTGCTCAGTCTGTCGCAGTCGTTGTGTCCTTGGGCAAGACACTTCACCCTCCATGCCAGGTGGTGGTAGTGGGAGGGATAGGTGGCATCTGTGTACAGCAGCCTTGCTTCAGTCAGTCCGTCCCAGGACAGTTGTGTCCACATTGTAGCTAATCACCAGCAGTGTGTGAATGTGTGTGGGTGAATGACTGGTTTTGTTGTGAAGTGTCTTGGGGGGGGGGTTGTAGAACCCTAGAAGGTGCTATATCAAATACAGGCCATTCACCATTTTAATGTAGGTATGCTATTGACTTGGGTGCTTTATGCGTAATGTTATCATTTCACAATTTCAAAATTAGCAGTTGTTGAAACTAAGGGAATGTGTGTCAAAATCCAAACAAACATTAGCAGCTTACCATCTTCAAAGTCACTCTTCAAGCAGATGAAAACAGTGATTCTTTGATAAGGCTTGCCAACTTCAGCCTTATAAGCCTCAAGTGTAAATGGTCTTTGTGTTCCAGGGACAGTAATGACCTCAGTGCCATCCGGATACAGAAGAAGGAAAGGTCCATCTTTTAGATCTTTGTTAAAGTCCTTCATTTTTTAACAGCTTGATTGAGCAGACTTGTGGCAGTAGCATCAGGGTCTGTTGTTAGGAAAATAGTTTTTCCACGGTATGGCTTCAAATCACCCTTTTTAATGGTCATCAAGCCGACATTTATCTGTAAGGAAAAATACATGAACAATGGGCCAAGTAGATACTAATATGACTCTAAGCAGATCTATACAAACTTGAATATTTATTAACTGCAAAAGAGGGATCTTCCTGACAACCTAAATGTACAATTACTCGTAAACAATTGTTCTTATTCTGGATAGCTTTACTACACTGAACATTTTTTACACAACTCCCCTAAGGAATAACAAAAGAATGTCATTAGAAAATTAACCTCAACTTGTTTTCAGACTGAGCTAGCCAAACTACCTGAACCTTTCTTTTTTCCTTTTTCTTTAAGCGCTTCCTCCCTTCAGAAAACGTTTGCCTCTCTTCATTTTTCATTTTTCTGTATTCTATGAAGGTGCTGAAGGTTGGAGTCGGGCAGTTTGAGGTAGTCTGTGATGCTAAAGGGAAACAAAGGAAAAATGTACAACAATGTCACACATTAAAGACATTCATTCATGTGACATTCCATTGTCCACACAACACGCAAATAAGGACAACACTGAATAATCTCACTAGAAAATTTCTACCAAGGAATGACAATGCAACTGATACTATTGACCAATACAATTCTACACCAGTAAGTTTTAATGTATAGACACATAATAGTGTTAGTTCCTAAAGTTAACCAAACATAATAAATGAACTAATTTATTATCGTTTCAGTTGTGGAAATGCTCAGAGGACTGTTCCACGAAGCAAGCTAATCCCAAAAGCCAGGCTCACTCTGAAAATCCAGGCTCGATTGCCCCAAATTCGGTTCCAGGAACGAGGCTAACCTGCAGTCTTTCTGCTCATTCATTATGCAATATGTTTGTGGACAAGTCTGGTCCGTGGCACCCTAGCTGCGAGGTTTGTTCACTAGAACTGCCCTCAAACCTTCACTACTAGAAAGGTCTTGAGCAGTCATTTTGATAGCTGCGTGCATTTTCAAATGAGCCTCGATTTTCTGAGCTCGCTTAGTGGAACAGCCCTCTGTCTGCTATGGTCTGGAAACACCTAACGTTAGGCTAATAAATCAATAAATAACAAACATTTTATTATGCTTATTAAGTGTCTCCGATGCAAGATGCGTGATAAAGCCTCTCGCCACAGTCGCTGCAAAAGTTCGGTGACTCCTCAACCAGCCTCTTCCCACAGCTAGGACAAAACATTCCGCCGTTCTTCTTCAAATGAAATGCGCAACAGGCAGAGTAACTTCCGGTTCCAAAGACGAACAGCGCGGACGTCCAATCAGTGATGTCTCCTGTTGCCGACTGGTACCTACCCTTTCCGGTTTGCTTAATGTAATTGTGCTTCTCAATTTGTTTTTGTGATTCTTCTTTTGTTTTTGTGCTTCTCAATTTTGTTTTTGTGCTTCTTAATTTGATTTTGTGATTCTCAGTTTTGTTTTTGTGCTTCTCAATTTTGTTTTTGTGCTTCTTAATTTGATTTTGTGATCCTCAGTTTTGTTTTTGTGCTTCTTAATTTGATTTTGTGATTCTCAGTATTGTTTTTGTGCTTCTCAATTTTGTTTTTGTGCTTCTCAATTTTGTTTTGTGATTCTCCATTTGTTTTTGTGTTTCTCAATTTTGTTGTTGTGTTTAGCAATTTGTTGGTGTGATTTGCACTTCAGGGCCACCGTACTTATCCCTCAAAACTTTAAATACAAAAAAGTTGCAAAAAATAGTTTACAACAACAGGAAATTTATTTTGAGTGTCTTCATAGTTTTATTTTGGAGATACAGCAATTTTTATATACTGCAGGAAAAACAAAAAACAATCCTATGATGCAAATTTGCAAAGAAAACAGCATGTGCATCAAAATAAACTATTTCCAGCAGTGCAATTCGAGTTCTAAGCATCCAAGAAACTATTCAGAAAAGTATAGAGTCAAACATGATTTAAAAGCCTATACTGGTGTTTTTATAAGGCCTACAAGTAAAAAAACTACATTTTCCGCGAAAATGACGTCACTTCCGGTTTCGGACAGGAAATGGCGGACATGCGAAAGTTCGCCTTGACATCTTTTTCAATGTGGGAAGTGTTATGAACAGCTGATCGGATCGGCAAAGCCTGTTTCTGGAATATTATGTTTTTGTTCCTGCAAGCGCTTTTTATGCAATTTTTGCAAAGCTATATGTGGAAGGAAACCGTGACAGAGGACAAGCTGATGGCATAAGATGTAAGTACAGAGGGGCTATTAGAGTATTAGAGGGGCTAATAATCGGTTAATTGAGCAGCCCTACTGAAAATCTTAGAAATATGGTATCTAACCAGATTCTTACTCTGGATGGCATTACCTTGGCCTCCAGTAAAGCTGTGAGGAACCTTGTAGTCATTTTTGACCAGGACATGTCCTTCAACACACATATTAAACAAATATGTAAGACTGCTTTCTTCCATTTGTGCAACATCTCTAAAGTTAGAAATATCCTGTCTCGGAGTGACGCTGAAAAACTAGTTCATGCATTTATTACTTCCAGGCTGGACGACTGTAATTCATTATTATCAGGATGTCCAAAAAACTCGCTGAAAAGCCTTCAGCTGGGGCGTGGTTATGGCGCTGAACTAGGCACACGTATTTTTGTGAGCTCCTGAAAACTGTCCTTTAACTGCGTGAACAGTGATAACTATTGCTTGTAACGAGTTAATATCGTATATCCGCGACATTATGCCGGCTAAGAAAGCACAAAATAAATCTAAGGCACACTCTTCTCTGAGTGAGGAAGTCGACGTCTCTGATGCTAGCAGTCAAGCTAACTCTGCAGGTGATGCTAGCCCTGGGAGTCTCCTGGACGTGAGTACTGGAATGGCCCATAACATGGATGTTATTCAAATACTCGACGGAATCAGAAATGACTTTTCCACAAAACTTGATGTGGTCCTGTCAGCGATCCAAGATGTTAAAAGAGACGTGCAGGACTTTTTGGTGCGCACGGATGGGGCAGAGATGCGCATTAGCAGCGTGGAGGACGCCGTTAACTCAGAGAAAGGCAAGACAGATGCGCTAGTTAAACAAGTGGCTCTCCTCACGAACAAACTCGAGGACCTCGAAAATCGCTCTTGTCGTTCCAACCTACGACTAGTTAATGTGCCGGAGAAAATAGAAGGACATGACGCGGTGGCTTTCCTAGAGAAGTGGCTCCCCAGAGCGCTGGGACCAGCAACATTCCCGAGACAACCTCTCATCGAAAGAGCTCACCGGTTGCCCGGCCGGACGCAACCAAACCGACCACCCTCACCGAGAGTCCTCATCGTGAAGTTTTTAAACTTCCAAGACAAGGTTCGGGTGATGCGGGCGGCTATGGCCAAAGGGAAAGTTATCTGCGGGGGTCAAGAGGTCATGTTCTTCCCGGATCTTTCTACAGATCTCCACCGACGAAGGAGGGGCTTCGACCAGGTGAAACAGCAGCTCAGGGCGATGAACGTACGTTACGGATTAATTTACCCGGCGAAGCTACGAGTGGCATCTGGTGGACATACGCATGTCTTTGAGACCCCAGCAGATGCGTAAAAGTTCATCCGAGGTTTGCAGAATACAGAGGACTAGCAGAATATCTGATGGGAACTGCAGAATCCTTCACTATCTGCCCATAACAACTGTAGTTTGAAATTGTTGGATTTAATGGTCAATATCGCTCATCCTTACTGTTGAATTTTTTGGGGAGAGTATTTTTCTTTTTTGTGTTTACTTTGGTTTACCGTTCCTTCGTTCTCCTCAGTTGTATTGGGCATTTTATTTATCCCTTATAGATAACTAGCCACGCCCACTCGTTGATTGGGCTTTCATTTGTGTCTTGGAGTGCTGGTTGTTCGACAGACAGTCGGCTCTCCGGGATGAGAGTTATGCTACAAGAAAGTTTGTAATGATCATTGTATACATACTTGTTCATGTAGGATATACATTTTCGTCAGGAGACGCAATTGTCCAGGTGGTTTGGTTTTGTTTGACCATGTCAGCTCGGTTTGGTCTAGCTGCTCCCTTGTTTACATTGGATCAGTGTGTGCACTTAACTGCACCCCAAGGTCAGGGGGAGGGCAGGGTAGGGCGAGGGGCTGTCCGGTTCAGGTTGAGAGCTAAGGGGGTTCATTTATGGCAGATTTTGTGTTATTTGTTTGTGTTTTTGTATTTTTCACAACGTGTTGCTTTTTACTGGTTTATTCCCAGCACAACAGTTAGAGATACTGAAAGGTTTACCAACAACCAAATGAAGATACTATGTTGCACAATCTGTTGTATTAATAAGAATAGATGACTTCATATAAGTCTGCCCCACCGGGAGGAGGCCCCGGGGCAGACCCAGGACACGCTGGAGAGATTATATCTCTCGGCTGGCCTGGGAACGCCTTGGTATTCCCCCGGATAAGCTGGAGGAGGTGGCTGGGGAGAGGGAGGTCTGGGCCTCTTTGCTTAGGCTGCTGCCCCCGCGACCCTGCCTCGGATAAAGCGGATGAAAATGGATGGATGGATGGATGGACTTCATATAAGACTTTTAAATTTACTTCTTGGAATGTGAGAGGAATGGTAAAAGTGGTTAAACTAAAACAGGTTATTACCAGGCTTAAACAACTTGAGTCATCAATAGCGTTTATCCAAGAGACCCATTTACTCAGAGAGGATCTGGTGAAAGTACGTAGGAGATGGCCAGGCAAAGTGCTAGCATCCTGTTGCCCTTCGCACGCGAGAGGGGTTATGGTGTTAATTCATAATTCAGTGCCTTTCCAAGTAAATAACACTATTTATGATAAAGCTGGCAGATTTTTGGTGGTTCAAGGAACTCTCTTGAAAGAGAATTTCAATTTAGTTAATGTTTATGGCCCTAATGATGATAACCCTTCATTTTTTGAGAATTTATTTCTATTGATAGCTACCCTTCCTGGTAGGATAATATTGGCAGGTGACTTAAATTGTACTCTGGACCCGAAGCTTGACCGCTCATCAGGGATAGACACTTCACACTCTCAAACAAGAAAAAAAATACAACAATATTTGAAAGATCTGAACCTCTGTGATCCATGGAGAATTCAAAACCCCAATAAAAGGGAATTCTCATGTTATTCAGCAGTATTTAAATCCCACTCCCGAATAGATTATTTTTTAATTTCCTCATCTTTGCTACCCAATATAACTAAGTGTATATATGACAGCATTGTGTTGTCAGATCATGCCCCAACCTCACTATTTTATGAGGTAGAACAAGTGAATAGCCGCTCAAACAAGTGGCGCTTGCACCCTAAATGGATACATGATTCTGACTTTATGAAATTTGTAGGAGAACACATTGATCTCTACTTCTCAATTAATACAATTCAAACAACTGCAGCCGTTAGGTGGGAAGCTTTTAAGGCATATATTAGAGGACAAATGATAAGTTTCACCAGCTCTAAATTTAACAAATTCAAACAGACAATGAACGAATTAGACAATAAAATTAGAGAATTAGAGAGAGAAATTTACATAGATGATTCAACACAGAACAAACAAGAATTATTGACCCTTAAAGCTAAATACGAGGAGCTGTCTATGCTTAAAGCTGAAGATGGTTTAATAAGATTGAAACAGACGTTTTATGATCAGGGTGAAAAGCCGGGTAGACTACTAGCTTGGCAGATAAAGAAACTTGAATCTGACAGAGCCATTAATATAATTAGGAACGATCAAGGGGAATTATCTACAGATCCCACAGAAATTAATAACACCTTTGTCTCGTATTATAAAACCCTATATAAATCTGACAGCCCACTGGACCTGGTAAGCCAAAATGCTTTCTTGGATAGATTGATCTTTCCCTGTATTTCTGAGGATATGAAAAATGAATTGGAGAGAGAAATAAATTTCAATGACGTTTCTGATGCAATTACGAACATGAGAGGTGGTAAGGCTTCGGGTCCTGACGGGCTTCCGATAGATATTTACAAGCTATTTAAAGCAAAATTAATTCCCCCATTATTAGATGTTTATTTGGAATCCTATGAAACAGGTCGCCTCCCTGCTACATTTCGTAGTGCCCTGATCACTCTCATTCTAAAACCGAGCAAAGCGCCAGCCGAAAGCGGTTCTTACAGACCCATATCGCTGTTAAATTCTGACTCCAAAATCATAGCTAAGGCTTTGGCTATGAGGCTGGAGAGGGCTCTTCCAGCCATTATACACGGAGATCAAAATGGTTTTGTTCAAAATCGCCAGGGGTTCCACAATGTGAGGAGAGTTCTCAATATAATCCACGAATGTGAAGAGTCACCTGATACTGCAATACTATCACTCGACGCGGAGAAGGCGTTCGATCGAGTTGAATGGCTCTATCTAATTGAGGTGCTTAAGCGTTTTGGATTTGGTGATCACTTCCGCCAATGGATTGAAATTTTACTTGCTGATTCGGTTGCAATGGTATCTACCAATAATCTCATCTCTAGTCCTTTTGAGCTATCTCGAAGCACCAGGCAAGGGTCTCCGATTTCACCTCTGCTTTTTGTACTAGCCATGGAACCTTTAGCGATAGCAATTAGATCACAGCCCTCGATCCATGGTATTAAAATCGGGGAGATGCTACGCAAAATTGCAATGTACGCTGACGATACTATTGTGTTTCTGACACACCTTGAAGAATCAATACCATCTCTCCTGAAGCTATTCGATCAATTTAGCAGTTTCTCTGGGTTCAAAGTGAACGAAGAAAAATCATCCATTATGTTTTTAAATATGAACGAGAGGTTGAAACCAGTTGTATCCCACCCATTTGTGAATGCCGCAGAGGGATTTAAATATTTAGGCATCAGAGTAACCCCAACGATAAGCAATCTTAGTTCAGCCAATTATGAGCCCTTGGTGGTAGGGTTGTCGGATGAGATCACTAGATTAATATCATTACCTCTTTCTTTACTGGGAAGAATAAACATAGTAAAGATGACTATATTACCTAAATTCCTATATATCTTTCAGTCAATTCCGCTGGCCCCTCCTCCTTCTTTTTTTTCCAAGACCAGAAAGCTTCTTTCTAATTTCATCTGGAACAATAGGAAGCCAAGACTCAGACTCTCCCTCTTGTATTTACCATATGATAGGGGAGGACTACAGTTTCCAAATTTAAAATGGTACTATTGGGCTGCTCAGCTGAGGACCACTATGTTTTGGTTTTCAAACGATATTTCCCTTCCCTGGTTAGCAACTGAAAGAATGTCCTCAAAGGGTCTGTCGTTAAATAGCTATTTATACTCAGCACCCTTTAAAACTTTAAAGAAAATTACTACTAATCCCTTTGTAAAAAACACTGTTGTTGTTTGGCATGAAGTAC
Organism: Aulonocara stuartgranti; assembly: GCF_965226115.1. NCBI lineage: Eukaryota > Metazoa > Chordata > Actinopteri > Cichliformes > Cichlidae > Aulonocara > Aulonocara stuartgranti. The sequence continues at coordinate 22,747,058 of NC_138944.1, read as the reverse complement.
AAAAAACGTTGAATGACTCTCCTGGGTTGTCCTGTTTCTCCCCAATTTGGGGTAATGAACTCTTTGCCCCGGCTAAGAACAGTGTTGGGACTAACGCGTTATTAAGTAACGCGTTACAGTAACTACGTTATTATTGTGGTAACGAGCACGGTAACTAGTTATTATGCCAAAACCGGGAACGCGTTACTCGTTACTGGGATTTAGATAGGCTCGTTATTCGTTACTTCGTGTGGTGGCTATCGCAGAGCTTCCACAGATTCAATAACATTAGCAAGTGGTGGAAGCCAGCAGGTGGATGAAGGAAAAGGGAGGCAAGAGGAGAGACCCGAAGCGGCCGCTGGTCCGAGTGTCAGGTGAACTGAACTTCAGGTAAGAAGTTATAACCTGCAGTCTATCTGAGTCACATATAAATCAAGTTTAGTTGGAGTTTATTTTCGTTATGCTGACTTTTTCGTACTGCGTGCTAGCTAGCATGACGAAGTTTCTATACAGCTGGGTGGTGCTATGTTACTGATGTTGAACTTTATTTTGTTCATACAGGTAATTATTAGAGTTGCCAACCGTCCCGTAAAAAACGGAATCGTCTCGTATTCAGAGAAAATATTACGCGTTTCGTATTGAGGTGAAAAGGAACAGTTTGTCCCGTAATTCAGCTAGAATGGAAAAGACACAAAGCTGGATTTATTCTGTGTTTACGCTGCAGAGCTGCCTCTTCTTCTCTCACCCTCCCTCTCCTGTTTCTACTTCAATCATGAAACTGATCAATGATCAGCTGATCGGCTTTTCTGTCTTGTTTATTTATCGCCCACTTTGCGCCAGAAAGAGGAAACCAGCGGATGTCGCGGTAAACAACAGCAGCACGTTTAAGCTTGATCAGCTGTTGTTAGAATTTATTTAATATTAATTTCTAGTATCAGCTGATGTTTGCTGGAGCCACAGCTGTAAACCTGCTGGTCATGATGGTTTGGATATGTGGTGAGAGGGAAACATGAAGATGAAACCAGGAGATGTCCTTCCTGAATCATCAGAGCTGTGATGGAGAAACAGGTTTACCTTTTAGGTGACATGAATGAGTTGAAGGGAAGTTATGAACTGTTTCTGAGAGACAAATAACACCAGGATCCTTTTCTAAGTAGCTGACAGCTGGTAACTGTGCAGGGGCGGGTCTAGCAAAGTGTTGCCAGGGGTCTACGTGGCATAAAAATCCCAAATTACTGCTGGCTTTCTTTAACATAAACCCAGCTAGCACAACAAAATGGCTTTTCTCAGACGGTTCAGTTGGACAGGTGCATCTTGGGTGAAATACTTTCTTATTCTCGTTTAAAATGTCTCACTTTTAAAAAAATAATTATCTGAGTCTTGCAACAAACAATTGATAGATTGATGCATATATACCATCAGAACAGTGTGCATCACTGTCACAACAGTGTTTGTTTTCATTCAAAGGCTTTATGATTTTTCCTATAATGGTGGGCCGGTCTCTAGTCAAAATGCCCGGGATGATTTTTTCTGTCCCAGTCCAGCCATGTATGCAGCTCATCTGCAGTCTGGTGTTACCTACATCTTCCTATTCAGAAGGCAGAATTTCCGAGTTCTGAGTACAATCGAAAGCACCACGACTGCAGTTTTTGTGTTGGATGTAAAAAGCAGGCTAGGATAGAATCAGGCGTGGGATTTCTCTTGAGGAAATGTGCACATTATTTTTTCCTTTCTATTAGTAGGTGGCACAGTGCACTTGTGGCAAGTAAGCAAGCTAGAAGACTGGCAATCTTGCTGGGTATCCAGTTACGGAAGCAACACATTAACAAGAGAATTCTGAGTAAAACCAAAGTTAGTTTCCCTAGTAACTAGTTACTCTGAAAGTAACGAGTAACTTGAACTAACTGAGTTACTTTTGCCAGAAGTAACTAGTAATGTAACTAAGTTACTAATTTAAAGTAACTTACCCAACACTGGCTAAGAATGACATGGGCTTTAAAGCTTGGCTGAACAAGGGCATTGCGAAACTACAGGACATATATGAGGAATATTCTCTAATGTCATTCAGTGAATTAAGGGCAAAGTTTGATTTGCCGCAGAAACACTTTTTTAAGTATCTGCAACTTAGAAGTTTTATTCTGGCACACTTAAACAATTCAGTGCACCAACCCCCACTCTCCATCCTAGAAACTCATGTTACAAAAACTGTTTTGGTAAAAGACTGGTGTCCCAGTTTTATAGCATGTTAGTTGAAAACCATAAGGATAACTCTGATAGTAAAAGACGGGAGTGGATTAGTGACTTACAAGAAGATATTTCATATACTGAATGGGGTAAAATATGTTCAAAAACACACACTCAAACCATTAACACTCGTTTGAGAATGATACAATTTAATTGGATAATGCGAACATACATATCCCCTGTACAATTAAATAAATTTGATCCTAATATAATTGATCTATGTTATAAGTGTAATAGGCATCAGGGTACACTATATCACTGCCTGTGGAAATGTGAAGAGATCCAAAAATTTTGGAGCTCTGTGTTAAAATATATCTCTCAGATCACAACTTCTCCTGTACCGCTTTGCCCTAAGTTATGCATTTTAGGCTTGTATCCAGATGACTGTACTCTGTCTTGTGAGGAAAGAAAAATGGTCGATCTTTGTTTGCTACAGGCCAAACGCTGTATCGCCTTATGCTGGAAGAATGTTGGTTGCCCCTCTTTTAACCACTGGTTAAATAACTTAACATCGAGTTTAGCTCTTGAGAACCTTGAGACCTATATTGTTAGAAAGAAGGCTTCTGAATTTTACAACATCTGGAAGATATTTTTGGATCTACTGAGGTTGGGGGGGGGGGGGGGGGGGGTGAATAAGACAACTAGATAATGAATAATGTCTGACTTGCTGTTGGGAATATACTGTGTAACCTATATTATGATTTTTTTTTTAATTGTATTTATTTGTATGGTTTAATTTAATTTATTTAACTATGCATTTATTTGGAACCTTTTAGGATTAACACTTCAATTATCGTTATTACTATTATTATTATTATTATTATTATTATTAGTGTTGTTATTATTATTATTATTAGTTTAATGACTGCCATACGTTCATTTTATGTTGGTGTTGATACTGTTGAATAAACAAATAAACATACGTTTAAAAAAAAAAAAATTAAAAGAAAAGCCTTCAACTTATCCAAAAGGCTGCAGCAAGAGTCCTGACAGGGACTAGAAAGAGAGAGCATATTTCTCCTGTTTTGGCTTCCCTTCATTGGCTTCCTGTTAAATCCAGAATTGAATTCAAAATCCTCCTCCTCACTTACATTGTCTTAAATAATCAGGTCCCATCTTATCTTAATGACCTTGTAGTACCATATCACCCTATTAGAGCACTTCGCTCTCGCTCTGCAGGCTTACTTGTTGTTCCTAGAGCAGGGGTCCCCAACCTTGGCCTTGGACCGGTACCGGTCCGTGAGTCGTTTGGTACCGGGTCGCGAGAGTTGAGGCTCGGGTGTGAAATGTATAGTTTTCAGGGTTTTTATCGGTTTCGTTATTTTGTTATCGTTTTTATCGTTTACTGGGTTTTCCTTGGTCTTTTCACGTGTGTTATGAATAAATTTTCTTTTTTTCAGTACCGGTACTAGTTTTATTTTGTTGTATTTATCCGCGACACCTTAAAGGCCGGTCCATGAAAATTTTGTCGGGCATAAACCGGTCCGTGGCGCAAAAAAGGTTGGGGACCGCTGTCCTAGAGTATTTAAAAGTAGAATGGGAGGGAGAGCCTTCAGTTTTCAGGCCCCTCTTCTGTGGAACCAGCTTCCAGTTTGGATTCGGGAGACAGACACTATCTCTACTTTCAAGATTAGGCTTAAAACTTTCCTTTTTGCTAAAGCATATAGTTAGGGCTGGACCAGGTGACCCTGAATCCGCAATAGACGTAGGCTGCCGGGGAATTCCCATGATGCATTGAGTTTTTCCTTTTCAGTCACCTTTCTCACTCACTATGTTTTAATGGACCTCTCTGCATTGAATCATATCTGTTATTAACCTCTGTCTCTCTTCCACAGCATGTCTTTATCCTGTCTTCCTTCTCTCACCCCAACCGGTCGCAGCAGATGGCCCCGCCCCTCCCTGAGCCTGGTTCTGCCGGAGGTTTCTTCCTGTTAAAAGGGAGTTTTTCCTTCCCACTGTCGCCAAAGTGCTTGCTCATAGGGGGTCATATGATTGTTGGGTTTTATCTGTATCTACTGTACAATATAAAGTGCCTTGAGGCAACTTTTGTTGTGATTTGGTGCTATATGAATAAAAATTGAATTGGACACTTGCAGTTGTCACACATGGAAATCAAATGTGTGATAAGCTGCAGGATTCAAACACAAGTGTAACTTATAAATACATGTTCATACTTTTATTACACAATCAGAGAGAAAGACAAAGAGAGAGAGTGCAGGACAGACAGACAGGTGACAATCTCAGGTGTATACACTGCTACAAACAGGAGGATTTAGTGTTTGTGTTATTACGAGTACTAAACAAGAAGAGTTCCCAGATGGTACAGTGGACACATGTGTGACTGCTGTGATTAAAGCATCTTTCTTTCAGCTTAACGAGTGAACCGTCAGCTCGTTCAAACACACGTTAAAGTCCGTTTGGCTCGACACCACCGAACAGAGGCAGCAATATAACATAGCTAACATTAACAGTGCAGTGGATCCTGCTTGTGCCGTGATATTCAGGACTGCAAACCGAGCAGCATCACTGACTTTCAGCTTGTTGTGTTTGTGGATATATGACTGACTTTAATTATCCATAAAATCATCACATTCTCTGTAAGATTAAGGTCGACTATTGAGCAGCGTATATTTTAAGTTAAAGGCTTTAAAACCAAGTAAACACTGAAAGTACAAACATCTCTAATGTCACTTAACTTTGCCGCCATGTGGCCAACAGTAATGTTTTAATGTTCTTCATTATTAAACATTCGCACATAAATAAGTGACATAATATTCAGTACTTACTTTTGAAAGTTTACTCTTTGGCTGTCCCACAAAATAATGTGCACATATATGGGATATATGGGACCATGAAGTCTACACTGAACCCATCCTCCAAATCTGGGGAAATGAAGGGCACATTTGTTGACTGCATTTGGAGTACACTGTGATGTATTCGGTCTACAAATGCACACTACAAAGCGTGCGGTTGCTGGATTGGGACACAGCTATGGACTGTCTGTCAGACATGTGGGGATGGTCAAACTTATTTATTTTCTATGAATGGCCAGAAATCCATAACAGCATGTATGTAATCACTAAATTAATCAGAATCAGAATACTTTATTGATCCCTGGGGGAAATTATTTTTTGTTACAGTGCTCCATTATAAACCAACATTAAGACAAGACAGACAATACACTAACTAAGAATAGTACAATATATACATATATATACATACATACATACATAAGTCACTCATAAATAAATAGCTACATAAATAAATAAATAAATAAATAAATAAATAAATAAATAGCTGGAAAAGAAACATGTGTAGTTGTAGCAGCAAACAGTGTGTTAGGTGGATGCGTTGTACAGGGAGATGGCCACAGGCAGGAAAGATTTCCTGTGTCGTTCAGTGGTGCTTTTCGTTAATCTCAGTCTCTCACTGAACGAGCTCCTGTGACTGACCAGCATGTCATGGAGTGGGTGGGAGGTGTTATCCAACATTGTCTTTATCTTGGACAGCATCCGCCTCTCCGACACCACCTTGAGGGAGTCCAGCTCCATCCCCACAACATTGCTGGCCTTACGGATTAGTTTATTAAGTCTGTTGGCATCTGCTACCCTCAGCCTGCTCCCCCAGCATGCAACAGCATAGAGGATCGCACTGGCCACAACAGACTCATAGAAAATCCTCAGCATTTTCTGGCATATGTTGAAGGACCTCAGTCGCCTCAAAAAATAGAGACGACTCTGGCCCTTCCTGTAAAGTGCTGTGGTGTTTTTAGCCCAGTCCAGTTTATTGTCAATGTGAACTCCAAGGTATTTATAGTCCTCCACAATGTCAACACTGACCCCCTGGATTGAAACAGGGGTCAAGTGTTTCCTGGTCTTCCTGAAGTCCACGATCAGTTCCTTGGTCTTTGCCACGTTGAGCTGCAGATGATTCTGCTCACACCACGTGACAAAGGAGTCCCACTTAGCAGTCTGTCCTAAAATATCTGCCGTAGCTGAAGCTGTTGTGTATACCTGCACTGAGTCAGAGCAAAAACACAATTGATTCATATATTTGTGCTTCTTTTGGTTTGCTAACTAGGTACATGAGTTGGAAAATCCCTTTACTGACTTATACCACATATTTTAACAGAGGATTTGTTGAGTGTTATATCAGTGTGCCAGATATCAGAAACTTGTGTGTTCTGAATCTCTGTCTTTGGTTTAGTACAGACCACTGGTCTCTAGTTGTGGCTCATCAACATCTTAATCACTGTAGAAGTTAACAGTTTATTCCCTTTAACCTCTCTGCTCTGTGTTGTTTCCTTTTTCAGACCAGAAAAATGTCACAGCTGCGTCTGGACAGGATGTCACTCTGACATGTCGAGCTCCAAACAACAACAACAACAGAGATGTAAAGTGGAGCACACCTGACCTGAAATATAAATATGCCCATTCAGAAATGGACGTTGAACAATACAACCAGCATCCATCTTTTAAGAACCTGATGGATCAAGATGTGATTCTGAAGAATGCGACAGCGAATGACACTGGACCATACAAGGTCTTCATCAATGAATCATATAAATCCATCACCAGCATCTACCTAAGAGTTGCTGACTCTCCAGGTGAGTGAGTAGAGTTGAGTGTGTCTGTGATCAGAGGTGAAGCTGCTTCCTGGTTGTTGATGTTTGTTTCTAAAGATGTTGTTGATGAGACTTTGTAGAAAGCAGCTGGTCTGAGTGATGTGATCAGAGTGCAGTAGATAATGTCTGACAGCAGTTTGAAGAGGAAATGGATTCTGTTCTGTTCTTCACTCATCACCTACCTGACAGCTGACACCTCACATCTGTTTCTCACCTGCAGGTCAGACAGGAGGATACACAGAGGATGGATCTGTTGGACTGATCTATAGCAAAATATCCTATCTTACAAAAACATTCACTATTAATTGTAACCAGTCAGCCATTTGATTGTTTATTGATATCAATGTGTATAAATTACATGTTTATTGTTTAATGTTTTAATCATTTAAAGCCTGATGTTTTTGTTTTTTGTAAATTTCAGTTTTCAACTGAAAAATCTAAATTGCCCATAGGTGTGAATGAGGGAGTGAATGTGCATGCGAATGGTTGTCTGTCCCTGTGTGTTAGCCCTGCGACAGACCTGTCCACGGTGTACCCCGCCTCTCACCCTATGACAGCTGCGTTAGGCTCTAGCGCTCCCGCGACCCTGGAAAGGACAAGTGAAAGCGAATGGATGGATGTAATTTTTGTAAATACCCCCCCCCCCCCCTTTTCCAACACCCCCCCCCCCCCAAAAAAAAAAAACAACAACAACATAAAACCAAAAAAAAAAAAACATCCATCCATCCATCTTCATCCGCTTTATGAAGATGGATGGATGCTTTATCCGCTTTAAAAAAAAAAACAACACAAAAAAAACCCTTTCCCCTTTCCTCCCCCTCCTTGAATTGCCACCTTATCGTGGTTTGTGAGCTCAGATGATCCTGGGAGCTGAGTTGTCTGGAGCGTTCAGCTCCTGGTAGGGTCTCCCATGACAAACAGGTCCCAGGTGATGAGCCAGACTGAGAGCAATTCATGTGCACTGCAGCATTGATCAGTATTTACACTGTAAATGCTTCATTTGTTGTTGTTTTTTATTTAAGAGTGTTACGTGCCTGTGTTGGTGGGTTATCTGTTTCTTAATGTGTGTATGCAAATTCACCTGTGCAGGGGCTCGGCTGTGATTGGTGGACCTAAGGAACGGCCTGATGTAACTGGTTCCTGCTGTGGACATGAACTATAAAAGGCCGACCGAACAGCTGCGGTGCGGGGGGTGTGGCAGACTTCCCGTGCACTTGTCTCAGGTCCAGACGGAGCAGCCGTAGCAATAGCTATTTGGTTAAAAGGTCGGGCATGTGTGTGAAGTGCGGAGCAAGTAGGGGTGAGCTGCCGATTATTTTGGGAAGCCTTCTTTTCTCCTGTGTTTTTAGACCAGGGAGGTCAGACTGTGTTATTTTTTTCTTTTCCTTAAACAGGTCAGAGGGGAACCGAAGCGTAGGTTGAGTTTTGTTTGTTGTGCTGGCCTTAGCTCACCCCGAAATCATACACTCCCACTACCGTGAGTGCCATTGTTGTCAATAAACTATTGTTAAAAGTCTGATGCTGTGGCTGTGTCTGTTTGGGCGTGGGAAGTCACGGGACACCCCGCTCTTGTTACGGTGATTTCGAGCCAGATCGTAACAAGAGCAATGTGCAGAAAGCATTTATTCTGCTTGTTAAACTGTTTTAATACAAAAAGACATAAAAGTCTTGTGTTTGTTATTCTTTGATTTCAGCACTATTTCAGGATTAAACATTTAACAGTAAACATTTCAGAATCTTTATTGTCATACAAACATCACAACATTAAGGCAGATGGTCCTTAAAAAAAAAAACGTGAAAATTTACTGACATGGATATAAATAGAATATGTGGCGTCCTGTCTTCCCTCTCCCTCTTCCCTCTTTACAGAATGCACAGAGGTATGTGTCAAAGGGTAGGACATGGACTATCTGCACCATCAGCAACAACTAGACCTGAGACAACTAGTAGCTCAGTGTTCCAACATTCGAAAGAAGGGACTGCTCTCACAGCTAGAGATTGACGAGGTACAACACAAATGCTACGGCAAGGAGGAGTCAGGACGCCACGTCAGGGGGGAGATATCATCACCCCCACCCGAGATTGGGTACATAGCCCCAAGTGCGATAGGAGAAGGACCGTTGAGTGCGAGAGGAACTGACCTGAAAAATAGGATCATGGCCAAGCTTGAAACCTGGATCCCCCGTAGCCGGTTACCAAGATTACGTGAAGTACCCTCAGAAGGTCTGCTAGATGATGTTAATGCAGCACTATGGACAATACCTACAACCACGATTACCGACACTAACAAGCTGATCTACAATACGGCAGCAGTGATCAGTGAGATGCTTGGATACAAGTTGAACAGCCACAAGGGGCAGTACCCTCCATGGAGAAGGAGGCTAGAGGGCAAGATCAAAGTAGCACGGAGGGAGGTTAGCCAACTAACGGAGTTGCAGAAAGGTGCGACAAAGAAGGTGCATAAGAAATACAGCAAGCTGTCCATACCTGAGGCCTTGGAAACTGCCAAGCAAAGACTCACAGCCTTGGCCAGCCGCTTGAGGAGGTACACCAGAGAGATAGAAGGCAGGAGAATAAACCAGCTGTTCTCCACAGAACCAGCAAAGGTGTACTCTCAGTGGCAAGGGAACAATAATAAGAGAACAGCACCACCAAGGCTGGAGACGGAGCAATACTGGAAGATCATATGGGAGAAGGACGCAACCCATAATGGCAATACTCAGTGGCTAGTGGATCTGAGGGCAGACCACAGCGACCTCCCTGAACAGGGTCCGGTAACCATCACAGTGGCAGACATCCAAGAAAGGGTCTCCAGTATGAAGAGTTGGACAGCACCAGGGCCCGACATGGTTCACGCCTACTGGCTAAAGAAGCTGACTGCACTCCACGAGCGTCTGGCAGCACAGATGAACCAGCTGCTAGTTAACGAGAGACACCCGGAATGGCTAACCGAAGGTCGGACGGTCCTGATCCCCAAGGACCCCAAGAAGGGACCGGTCCCCTCCAACTACCGACCAATAACCTGCCTCAGTACTACATGGAAGCTCCTGTCAGGCATCATATCGGCTAAGATGAACAGGCACATGGGTCAGTACATGAGCGGGACACAGAAAGGAATTGGCAAAAATACCAGAGGCGCAAAACACCAGCTACTGGTAGACAGAACAGTCAGCCGAGACTGCAAGACCAGACTGACCAACCTGTGCACTGCCTGGATTGATTACAAGAAGGCCTATGACTCAATGCCCCACAGCTGGATACTGGAATGCCTAGAATTGTACAAGATCAATGGGACCCTAAGAGCCCTTATCAGGAACTCAATGGGGATGTGGCGTACAACACTAGAGGCCAACTCCAAGCCCATAGCACAAGTCACCATCAAGTGCAGGATCTACCAAGGAGATGCTCTGTCCCCACTGCTGTTCTGCATAGGCCTGAACCCCCTCAGTGAGATCATTAACAAGACTGGCTACGGATACCGACTACGGAACGGAGCAGTTGTCAGCCACCTCCTGTACATGGATGACATCAAGCTGTATGCCAAGAGTGAACGAGACATCGATTCACTGATCCACACTACCAGGCTATACAGCAACGACATTGGAATGTCGTTCGGACTGGAGAAGTGTAGTCGGATGGTAACAAAGAGAGGGAAGGTAGTCAGAACTGAGGGGATTGAACTACCAGAAGGCAACATTGCAGACATAGAGGACAGTTACAAGTACCTGGGGATCCCGCAGGCAAATGGGAACCATGAAGAGGCCGCTAGAAAGGCTGCAACCACCAAGTACCTGCAGAGGGTCAGGCAAGTCCTGAGGAGTCAGCTGAATGGTAAGAACAAGATCCGGGCCATCAACACGTACGCCCTGCCCGTGATCAGGTACCCTGCTGGGGTAATAGGCTGGCCAAAGGAGGAGATAGAAGCCACTGACATACAGACAAGAAAGCTCCTTACCATGCATGGAGGGTTTCACCCCAAGTCCAGCACCCTGAGGCTGTACGCTAAGTGGAAGGAAGGGGGCCGGGGACTGGTGAGTGTCAGCACCACAGTCCAGGATGAGACAACGAACATCCAAGAATACATTGGGAAGATGGCCCCAACTGACCGAGTGCTCAGTGAATACCTCAGGCAGCAGAAACCCAAGAAAGAGGAGGGAGACGAGGAACCATCATGGAAGGACAGGCCCCTGCACGGTATGTACCACCGGCAGATAGAGGAGGTGGCTGATATCCAGAAATCCTACCAGTGGCTGGACAAAGCTGGACTGAAAGACAGCACAGAGGCACTAATCATGGCAGCACAAGAACAAGCTTGAGTACAAGATCCATAGAGGCCGGGGTCTATCACACCAGGCAAGACCCCAGGTGCAGGCTGTGTAAAGATGCCCCAGAGACAATCCAGCACATAACAGCAGGGTGCAAGATGCTAGCAGGCAAGGCATACATGGAACGCCATAACCAGGTGGCCGGCATAGTGTACAGGAACATCTGTGCCGAGTATAACCTGGAAGTCCCGAGGTCAAAATGGGAGATGCCCCCAAGGGTGGTGGAGAATGACCGAGCTAAGATCCTGTGGGACTTCCAGATACAGACGGACAAAATGGTGGTGGCTAACCAACCGGACATAGTGGTGGTAGACAAACAGAAGAAGACGGCCGTAGTGATCGATGTAGCGGTTCCGAATGACAGCAATATCAGGAAGAAGGAACACGAGAAGCTGGAGAAATACCAAGGGCTCAGAGAAGAGCTCGAGAGGATGTGGAGGGTGAAGGTAACGGTGGTCCCCGTGGTAATCGGAGCACTAGGTGCGGTGACTCCCAAGCTAGGCGAGTGGCTCCAGCAGATCCCGGGAATAACATCGGAGATCTCTGTCCAGAAGAGCGCAGTCCTGGGAACAGCTAAGATACTGCGCAGGACCCTCAAGCTCCCAGGCCTCTGGTAGAGGACCCGAGCTTGAAGGATAAACCGCCCGCAGGGGCGTGCTGGGTGGTTTTTTTTATATATATATATATATATATATACAAGTTCATTTAAATAATTCACTTGTATTTTTATTTTTTATTCCTATTTATTCTATTTATCCCCTTCGTATATTTTATTTTTATTTATATTTGTCTCTGTATTTATATATGTGTGTGTGTGTGTATGTATATATATATATATATATAACATTCTGTAACTGTAACTTCTGTCGGTGCTGTGCTTTTGGAAACCGAATTTCCCAGAGGAATCCACCCGAGGGATTAATAAAGTTCTATCTTATCTTATCTTATCTTATCTTATCTTATCTTATCTCTCTTATCTTATAAGTGGTTGGTTACTGTGGAGGGCATTGTGACTCCAATAAGTGAGTTTCGTTGCGATATTATTGGGGAAGAATGTCCCATTTCAGATGACTTCTGTGGTTAGCAATTCCTTAGGTAGATTTATAATGGTACCATAAATCTCACCCATTAACACTTCGAAATATATATGGCCCAGACAACTAATATAATAGTTGTCTGGAGACCTTAACTGTTATCTTGACCCCTTCCTAGATAGATCATCTACACGACTAGTGTCAGAAACAGCATCTTCAAAACTTAAATAATCTTCTTAAAACTAGGGATATGGTATGATATGATATCAACAAAGTGCAATGTGTCCATTGTTGTCCAATGTTCTTCAGTTGTACTTTAACTACAAAGTGACCCTTGTAACAGTATCTGAAGATTTGTTCACGTTAACCATAATAAAGCAGCATAAAGCAGACATGGACTATCTGTATTAAATTAAAAATATTTATATATAAAATTTTCTAGTCACATTTTCTTGTGACTGTTTTACTGCTGGGTGTAAATGAAAGTGGATAAGAAACATAACATCAGTGCCATGTCAGTAAAGCACGTATTAAGTAGTCAATTACTAGTTGTTTCTCTGCATATCCAGAGAGCGTACTGCAGCTTGACAAAAAGTCAATATAAATACACGCTGAGCTCTAATTTTTCTATTTGTACAGATACTAGAAATGTCAGTGGTCTGATGTTGGGCCATTGACATGATTTAAAATAATTCAGTATTATTAATATAGTATTGATATCACATCACCGGTTGCCTCAAGGCACTTTATATTGTGAGGTAAAGATCCAACAATAATACAAAAAATAGAGAAAACCTCAACAATCACATGACCCCCTATGAGCAGGTGCTTTGGCGAGTTAAAAAACACAGAGAGACAAAATGAAGCAGAGAGGGGTTAAAAACACTCGATCAATTTTATCCTCAAGCTGATCTCTTCAACATGAACAAATCTGACATAAAAACAGACACAAATAAGGTTTTACATCAGTTATCCTGTCTGTAGAACATGTGATGTTAACTTGACTGTACTGCTTTTTGACTGAAGTCTGTAAGAAACTCTTAAGTTTTGCGGCTCCTAGTGAGACTGTGTTAGAGAAAACAGGTGATCGGATGTTCTCTTTCACCTCCACAAATGGCATCCTGTTCCTGTTTTTCCAGAGAGAAGAGAAACAGAAAGTATCTGCAGAATCTTTTTCTACTCAAAACAAACTCATGATTCAAACTTTAAGAATCTAAAGAATGTCTCACTGTCTGAAGGCAGAATCTGAATGTTAAAAAATGTAGAAATATGATTGTTTTTATTCATGTATTATTTTATTCACGTGTTTACTTTTTCATTAATTGATGGATTAATTGTTGGTCATTATCCTTTTCTCTTCTTTCTCCTACAAACACAGAACAGAAGTCACTCGGCTGGACTAGAGGAAGCCAAAGTTGGGACTTGTGTTTTCAGAGCCCATTTTTTGCTCATTAATTTAATAAGAATGTTTCAGATTTCAAGTGTGGAGGCGAAGCGGTGAACCAGACTGAGTCCCATTCAAATATTATTGTTTATTTTAATGGATCACAGCCTCTGTAGGTGAACTGTTTCCTCAAGAGAGCCTCAGAAATCTGTCTGAGTGACATCAGAAAAGTTTTGTATGTTTCAGATGGATTAAAAGAAATGATGCTGCAGGTTTTCTGTGTTAAAGTTGGATGAAAAAAAACATTTGTTACGATAAAAGGCTGAACAAAATGAAAGTGCTCGAGCTTTGGGCCCTCTTCATGTCTGATTTTAACCCTGTGAGGCTGCTCTGATCAACAACATAACATTTAATTGCCTTTTTTTCTCATTATTCATTTTGTTTAGAAAATCCAGAGAGTTGACTGACAGGAGGAATCTCTGAATGTGGAAACATTCATTACCTCTGACACATGCACACGGACTAAAAACGCTTTATTTGACTGAAATGCAGTTCAGCAGGTTTTGGATGAGCTAGTTTCTCAGAGGTTTCTGAGCTGCAGTCACATGTTTTTCAACACCTGATTAGCATCGCTGTCATCATCCTGCCTACCTCTAAATATTTCCTCCTTGGATCATTTCCCTCATGTCTCTGTACAAACTGCAGTAACAGTAAACGTCAAATTCTCTTTGTCTCAGTTGTTCACAGACGTCGTTCTGGTCAAACAGAATTAACTATATATTAAAACTAAAAAAAATATTGATAACAATAAATTAAATATGAATGACTCAGTATAAATATGACACACAAACTCTCTCTTTGCTTTATATCCTATGTGTCCATGCATGTTTACACAATACAATGAATCACCTGTTTCACTTTTTTCTGAGTAAACCTTAATGACATTAGACTTGCACAGCACTCTATCATGAATTAAACATGCAACTAAAGTCTGTCAGGTCTGTGTTCGCTTCGTTAACTTAACTGGGATGTTTGTTTGGAAAAGTGCGACAGAACTGAGCTCAGTACTCACAAACAAAGCCAAACTCAGTGCTTTTGTGGAACCACTAATAAAATGTTAAATATGTCAATTCTGTAAATGCACATTTTTCTTAGTTGACTTATTCATTTTTATTTTGCAGTTGGAAACTGTTTTCTCTGACTGAGATCCATCATGTTTGTCTTCACTGACTCTTCATCCCAGATGTTTTGAACGAGGCCCCACATATTTCTGCCCGTTTCAGGAACTTAATAAAACCAGCATCAGACCTTAATATGGAGCATCAGAGAGAGGGAGACAGCTTCAGTTTATTTCAGTGGATCACAGCCTGTGAGATAAGTGCATGTGTGGATTGAATGGCATCAGGAACGTTTTTGTCAATTTATTTTCATACATTTGACTTTGACCGACATAATTCGCTCACTTGCTCATGAGCTCAGGTATTGCTAACTACCGTGAGCAAAAAATGTGATTTATTTATTTTTTACATTACATGATTTATTTCATTAAACAGTTAATGCCATTGGGTTTAGATTTTTTTAAGATAAACCTGTGTACAAAACAAGCAAACAAACATTAAGAGTTTATGTAACTGTCTGCTGTTATAAACAACACAGCTGTGGTTGATAAACCCAGAGAGCTGACTGACAGGAGGAATGTCATGACGTGTGTGTACTGATGGAAAATGTAAAGAGGAACACGGAAACATTCATCATCTCTGACACAGTAGAAATATCTGTTTGACCGGCAGTTCAACAGCTTATTAGTAAGTTTGTTTCTCAGAAGCACCTGAAGGTGACATCATATAATTTGGATTTAATCAGCCAATGCTACTTATCATCGTTTTCCAGCTGTGATAGTGTGAAAAGCAGAAAACATCCTTGACAGGTCACAGGTCTGTTGCAGGGTCTGCACACATTCACAGATATACAGCCACTTCAGGAGTTAGTAAATGTAACATGTGTGTGTTTGGACTGTGGGAGGAAGCTGGAGTGTCCAGAGAGAATCCACACAGGGAGAACATGTAAACTCCACACTGAAAGGCTCAGTAGATTCAAACCCAAAAAACGGCTGACTGTGAGGTGGGAGTGCCAAACACTAAGCAACAGCAATCTCTGCAGCACCATGTCCCTTATTCTGTACATATATGTATATATTATAACATCTTAAACACCCATTCAGAAAGTGGGGATTACAATAGCTACTTCACCTTAAATATCTTAAATCTGTAAGATCTTAAATATGTAATTAAGAGAACTTTAGACTCACTGCACGCACTGCAGCATTGATCAGTATTTACACACTGTAAATGCTTCATTTGTTGTTGTGTTGTATTTATTCAGAGAAATCTACAGAAAGCAATTATTGTGCTTGTTAAACTGTTTTAATTAATATATATATATATATATATATATATATATATATATATATATATATATATATATATATATATATATATATATATATATATATATATATATACACACAGTGGGGCAAAAAAGTATTTAGTCAGCCACCGATTGTGCAAGTTCCCCTACCTAAAATGATGACAGAGGTCAGTAATTTGCACCAGAGGTACACTTCAACTGTGAGAGACAGAATGTGAAAAAAAATCCATGAATCCACATGGTAGGATTTGTAAAGAATTTATTCGTAAATCAGGGTGGCAAATAAGTATTTGGTCAATAACAAAAATACAACTCAATACTTTGTAACATAACCTTTGTTGGCAATAACAGAAGTCAAACGTTTACTATAGGTCTTTACCAGGTTTGCACACACAGTAGCTGGTATTTTGGCCCATTCCTCCATGCAGATCTTCTCGAGAGCAGTGATGTTTTGGGGCTGTCGCCAAGCAACACGGACTTTCAACTCCCGCCACAGATTTTCTATGGGGTTGAGGTCTGGAGACTGGCTAGGCCACTCCAGGACTTTCAAATGCTTCTTACGGAGCCACTCCTTTGTTGCCCGGGCGGTGTGTTTTGGATCATTGTCATGTTGGAAGACCCAGCCTCGTTTCATCTTCAAAGTTCTCACTGATGGAAGGAGGTTTTGGCTCAAAATCTCACGATACATGGCCCCATTCATTCTGTCCTTAACACGGATCAGTCGTCCTGTCCCCTTGGCAGAAAAACAGCCCCATAGCATGATGTTTCCACCCCCATGCTTCACAGTAGGTATGGTGTTCTTGGGATGCAACTCAGTATTCTTCTTCCTCCAAACACGACGAGTTGAGTTTATACCAAAAAGTTCTACTTTGGTTTCATCTGACCACATGACATTCTCCCAATCCTCTGCTGTATCATCCATGTGCTCTCTGGCAAACTTCAGACGGGCCTGGACATGCACTGGCTTCAGCAGCGGAACACGTCTGGCACTGCGGGATTTGATTCCCTGCCGTTGTAGTGTGTTACTGATGGTGACCTTTGTTACTTTGGTCCCAGCTCTCTGCAGGTCATTCACCAGGTCCCCCCGTGTGGTTCTGGGATCTTTGCTCACCGTTCTCATGATCATTGTGACCCCACGGGATGAGATCTTGCATGGAGCCCCAGATCGAGGGAGATTATCAGTGGTCTTGTATGTCTTCCATTTTCTGATGATTGCTCCCACAGTTGATTTTTTCACACCAAGCTGCTTGCCTATTGTAGATTCACTCTTCCCAGTCTGGTACAGGTCTACAATACTTTTCCTGGTGTCCTTCGAAAGCTCTTTGGTCTTGGCCATGGCGGAGTTTGGAGTCTGACTGTTTGAGGCTGTGGACAGGTGCCTTTTATACAGATGATGAGTTCAAACAGGTGCCATTCATACAGGTAATGAGTGGGGGACAGAAAAGCTTCTTACAGAAGACGTTACAGGTCTGTGAGAGCCAGAGATTTTCCATGTTTGAGGTGACCAAATACTTATTTTCCACCCTGATTTACGAATAAATTCTTTACAAATCCTACCATGTGAATTCATGGATTTTTTTTTTCACATTCTGTCTCTCACAGTTGAAGTGTACCTCTGGTGCAAATTACTGACCTCTGTCATCATTTTAAGTGGGGGAACTTGCACAATCGGTGGCTGACTAAATACTTTTTTGCCCCACTGTATATATATTTAAACTGGAAGTCTATTGTGTTCTTTTTTTACTCTTGGGTATCTGACTAAAAATGATGGCAGCAGTATTTCAGGATTACAGACAGACTCTTTACTGTATATGTATAATATGTATACATATTATGTATACATATATATACATATATGTATACATATATATACATACATATATACTTTTTTTTTTTTACATATACATACATATATACATATATCATACAAGTTCCTCAATTGGTGTTTAACAAAACATTTACTGACATGGATATAAACACAAAAAAAACCCAATATGCGATTGATTGATATAGTAACACAAGAACTAGTGTTACTATGTGTGTATATATTATGTATACACCTGAGCATTGTAATCATATGGAGCAGTCGTATAATAATTCTTGATATGAGTTTTTACCTATAAAATACACACTGGTATGTCTCAAATGTGGGAAATTGACTTTCTGTAACAAAAACAATATCTTCCAATGACAAATTCCACTGTGTGTGTGTGTCTCAGATGGATTAACAAAAGAAAACATGTGAGGACTGTCAGCCTGGGGTGTGTATTTATGGGAAATGTAACGAGGGACGCAGAAACATTCATCTCTCTGACAGGCAAAGATGATGTCTTGGTTTCACTGGCATGTAGCTCAACAGCTTATGAGTGAGTTTGTTTCTCACACATACATGAAGATGAAAGCACAAAGAGTAATCACTGCAGCACCCTGTCGTCTCTAAAGATGTACAAATGTGTAAAAAATTATGTCTCTAAAGGTAAAAGCAACTGCTTCTGTGTCTCTTACACAAAGGTACATTAGACGCTGCACTTCAGTTTAAAACGTCTTCAGTTATATTTAGCTTTTATTCCAACATACTGAATAAATAAATCTAAATGGATCTGAATAAAGATATTTTTGAGGAAACATAGGTTTCTAATAAATGCAAATAAAAAAAGTATAAAAAAATACCATTATGATAAAATGTAAACATGTATTTCATCACATGGTTTGTCAGCACAAGCCAGGTTTTGCCTGGTTTGATTGGAAGAGCTTTTATATGATGGAAATCAGAATATTAATTTTAACATTTTTTTATCCATATATGTTGTGTATGTTCTTGGCTCTCTCTGTAGATCTTATCATAAATAAGTATGTCTGTGTTTATTTCTTTCGCTTTCTTCTCTCTTGAAAATGTGATAAAGGTTTTCCAGCATAACCCACACAGTAAACTCACTGAAATCCTGCTCATCCAGTTCCAGAGAGATGAACAAACCACCTGAGCTCAGCTCCAGATCTCAAAGAGAAGCTGCAGCACTAAAGGCTTAAAAAAGTCCATCAGTTTTATCTCAGAACTGATGTTTAGTTATTAGAAATTTAATGCCAAGCAAACATTTCTGACATGTTTCTTTATATTTGAAATAAAAATGACCATAAATCAGACTTTATGCCAGTTCACCAAATTTCTGCCTGCAGATCACATATCAATATGTTCAAAAACTACTGAGATTAAATCTGAAAACTGACTTTCTATATCTATAGACAGTAAATTAAATGATACCTGCACAGCTCCCTTTGAGCCTGTGACTGTAAGCAGAGAACAAAATGGAGGAAGGTTGTAGTTTAAAGTTCAGCTTCACCTCCTTTGCTGTTTGTCAGTGTGACAGTGGATGTGTTCAACTAACAAATGTAGAATAGATTCTATTGTTGGTGTTGTGAAACTATTTCTGGAATCTTTTTTTTACTTTAACTCCAGCTCAAATCTGTAAGAAATCTGCTACGTTCAGAACAACTCCCAGCTGAAAACAAAGTGGTTCACACTTGACATGCCAAAAAAGATACAGGGACTAAGTTAAAAAATAAAAAACAAAAAACAAAATATTAAATTAAGTTGAATTTAAAGTTTTGTGGCTTCTAGTGAGGCTGTGTCAGAGAAAACAGGTTATCGGATGTTCACTTTCACCTCCGCAAATGTCCTCTTGTTTAGAGCTGCTGTTTTCCACAGAGAACAGAAACAGAAAGTATCTGCAGAATCTTTTTCTACTCAAAACAAACTCATGATTCAAACTTTAAGAATCTAAAGAACGTCTCACTGCCTGAAGGCAGATTCTGAATGTTAGATAAGATTGTTTTTATTGATTGATTTATTTATTCACTTACTTACTTTTTTATTGATTGATTGATGGATGGATGGATGGATGGATGGATGGATGGATGGATGGATGGATGGATGGGTGGGTGGATTTTTATTTATTATTTATTTATTCTCTTGTTTTTCTGTAGTTTGACTCTCTGAGACAGATGGTAAAATCATCACGTGATTTTACCATCTGGTAACAGGTCAGCGGAAGAAACACGGTGCTACACAGAAGCAGTGGACTATCAGTGGGCTTTTCTTCATCTGTATGCTAACTATGAATGCATTGTGACGCCAATTGGCTCTTGCAGAAAGTGCATAGTTTATTAAAATCATCTGGTAATGTGTCATGTATATATATATATATATATGATGCCTGACAGGAGCTTCCAATGGGTCAATACATGAGCGGGACACAGAAAGGAATTGGCAAGAATACCAGAGGTTCAAAACACCAGCTACTGGTAGACAGAACAGTCAGCCGAGACTGCAAGACCAGACTGACCAACCTGTGCACTGCCTGGATTGATTACAAGAAGGCCTATGACTCAATGCCCCACAGCTGGATACTGGAATGCCTAGAATTGTACAAGATCAATGGGACCCTAAGAGCCTTCATCAGGAACTCAATGGGGATGTGGCGTACAACACTAGAGGCCAACTCCAAGCCCATAGCACAAGTCACCATCAAGTGCGGGATCTACCAAGGAGATGCTCTGTCCCCACTGCTGTTCTGCATAGGCCTGAACCCCTTCAGTGAGATCATTAACAAGACTGGCTACGGATACCGACTACGGAATGGAGCAGTTGTCAGCCACCTCCTGTACATGGATGACATCAAGCTGTATGCCAAGAGTGAACGAGACATCGATTCACTGATCCACACTACCAGGCTATACAGCAATGACATTGGAATGTCGTTCAGACTGGAGAAGTGTAGTCGAATGGTAACAAAGAGAGGGAAGGTAGTCAGAACTGAGGGGATTGAACTACCAGAAGGCAAAATTGCAGACATAGAGGACAGTTACAAGTACCTGGGGATCCCGCAGGCGAATGGGAACCATGAAGAGGCCGCTAGAAAAGCTGCAACCACCAAGTACCTGCAGAGGGTCAGGCAAGTCCTGAGGAGTCAGCTGAATGGTAAGAACAAGATCCGGGCCATCAACACGTACGCCCTGCCCGTGATCAGGTACCCTGCTGGGGTAATAGGCTGGCCAAAGGAGGAGATAGAAGCCACTGACATACAGACAAGAAAGCTCCTTACCATGCATGGAGGGTTTCATCCCAAGTCTAGCACCCTGAGGCTGTACGCTAAGTGGAAGGAAGGGGGCCAGGGACTGGTGAGTGTCAGCACCACAGTCCAGGATGAGACAATGAACATCCAAGAATACATTGGGAAGATGGCCCCAACTGACCGAGTGCTCAGTGAATACCTCAGGCAGCAGAAACCCAAGAAAGAGGAGGGAGACGAGGAACCATCATGGAAGGACAGGCCCCTGCACGGTATGTACCACCGGCACATATATATATATATGTTCATTTAAATAATTCACTTGTATTTTTATTTTTTATTCCTATTTATTCTATTTATCCCCTTCGTATATTTTATTTTTATTTATATTTGTCTCTGTATTTATATATGTGTGTGTGTGTATGTATATATATATATATAACATTCTGTAACTGTAACTTCTGTCGGTGCTGTGCTTTTGGAAACCGAATTTCCCAGAGGAATCCACCCGAGGGATTAATAAAGTTCTATCTTATCTTATCTTATCTTATCTTATCTTATCTTATCTTATCTTATCTTATCTTATCTCTCTTATCTTATAAGTGGTTGGTTACTGTGGAGGGCATTGTGACTCCAATAAGTGAGTTTCGTTGCGATATTATTGGGGAAGAATGTCCCATTTCAGATGACTTCTGTGGTTAGCAATTCCTTAGGTAGATTTATAATGGTACCATAAATCTCACCCATTAACACTTCGAAATATATATGGCCCAGACAACTAATATAATAGTTGTCTGGAGACCTTAACTGTTATCTTGACCCCTTCCTAGATAGATCATCTACACGACTAGTGTCAGAAACAGCATCTTCAAAACTTAAATAATCTTCTTAAAACTAGGGATATGGTATGATATGATATCAACAAAGTGCAATGTGTCCATTGTTGTCCAATGTTCTTCAGTTGTACTTTAACTACAAAGTGACCCTTGTAACAGTATCTGAAGATTTGTTCACGTTAACCATAATAAAGCAGCATAAAGCAGACATGGACTATCTGTATTAAATTAAAAATATTTATATATAAAATTTTCTAGTCACATTTTCTTGTGACTGTTTTACTGCTGGGTGTAAATGAAAGTGGATAAGAAACATAACATCAGTGCCATGTCAGTAAAGCACGTATTAAGTAGTCAATTACTAGTTGTTTCTCTGCATATCCAGAGAGCGTACTGCAGCTTGACAAAAAGTCAATATAAATACACGCTGAGCTCTAATTTTTCTATTTGTACAGATACTAGAAATGTCAGTGGTCTGATGTTGAGCCATTGACATGATTTAAAATAATTCAGTATTATTAATATAGTATTGATATCACATCACCGGTTGCCTCAAGGCACTTTATATTGTGAGGTAAAGATCCAACAATAATACAAAAAATAGAGAAAACCTCAACAATCACATGACCCCCTATGAGCAGGTGCTTTGGCGAGTTAAAAAACACAGAGAGACAAAATGAAGCAGAGAGGGGTTAAAAACACTCGATCAATTTTATCCTCAAGCTGATCTCTTCAACATGAACAAATCTGACATAAAAACAGACACAAATAAGGTTTTACATCAGTTATCCTGTCTGTAGAACATGTGATGTTAACTTGACTGTACTGCTTTTTGACTGAAGTCTGTAAGAAACTCTTAAGTTTTGCGGCTCCTAGTGAGACTGTGTTAGAGAAAACAGGTGATCGGATGTTCTCTTTCACCTCCACAAATGGCATCCTGTTCCTGTTTTTCCAGAGAGAAGAGAAACAGAAAGTATCTGCAGAATCTTTTTCTACTCAAAACAAACTCATGATTCAAACTTTAAGAATCTAAAGAATGTCTCACTGTCTGAAGGCAGAATCTGAATGTTAAAAAATGTAGAAATATGATTGTTTTTATTCATGTATTATTTTATTCACGTGTTTACTTTTTCATTAATTGATGGATTAATTGTTGGTCATTATCCTTTTCTCTTCTTTCTCCTACAAACACAGAACAGAAGTCACTCGGCTGGACTAGAGGAAGCCAAAGTTGGGACTTGTGTTTTCAGAGCCCATTTTTTGCTCATTAATTTAATAAGAATGTTTCAGATTTCAAGTGTGGAGGCGAAGCGGTGAACCAGACTGAGTCCCATTCAAATATTATTGTTTATTTTAATGGATCACAGCCTCTGTAGGTGAACTGTTTCCTCAAGAGAGCCTCAGAAATCTGTCTGAGTGACATCAGAAAAGTTTTGTATGTTTCAGATGGATTAAAAGAAATGATGCTGCAGGTTTTCTGTGTTAAAGTTGGATGAAAAAAAAACATTTGTTACGATAAAAGGCTGAACAAAATGAAAGTGCTCGAGCTTTGGGCCCTCTTCATGTCTGATTTTAACCCTGTGAGGCTGCTCTGATCAACAACATAACATTTAATTGCCTTTTTTTCTCATTATTCATTTTGTTTAGAAAATCCAGAGAGTTGACTGACAGGAGGAATCTCTGAATGTGGAAACATTCATTACCTCTGACACATGCACACGGACTAAAAACGCTTTATTTGACTGAAATGCAGTTCAGCAGGTTTTGGATGAGCTAGTTTCTCAGAGGTTTCTGAGCTGCAGTCACATGTTTTTCAACACCTGATTAGCATCGCTGTCATCATCCTGCCTACCTCTAAATATTTCCTCCTTGGATCATTTCCCTCATGTCTCTGTACAAACTGCAGTAACAGTAAACGTCAAATTCTCTTTGTCTCAGTTGTTCACAGACGTCGTTCTGGTCAAACAGAATTAACTATATATTAAAACTAAAAAAAATATTGATAACAATAAATTAAATATGAATGACTCAGTATAAATATGACACACAAACTCTCTCTTTGCTTTATATCCTATGTGTCCATGCATGTTTACACAATACAATGAATCACCTGTTTCACTTTTTTCTGAGTAAACCTTAATGACATTAGACTTGCACAGCACTCTATCATGAATTAAACATGCAACTAAAGTCTGTCAGGTCTGTGTTCGCTTCGTTAACTTAACTGGGATGTTTGTTTGGAAAAGTGCGACAGAACTGAGCTCAGTACTCACAAACAAAGCCAAACTCAGTGCTTTTGTGGAACCACTAATAAAATGTTAAATATGTCAATTCTGTAAATGCACATTTTTCTTAGTTGACTTATTCATTTTTATTTTGCAGTTGGAAACTGTTTTCTCTGACTGAGATCCATCATGTTTGTCTTCACTGACTCTTCATCCCAGATGTTTTGAACGAGGCCCCACATATTTCTGCCCGTTTCAGGAACTTAATAAAACCAGCATCAGACCTTAATATGGAGCATCAGAGAGAGGGAGACAGCTTCAGTTTATTTCAGTGGATCACAGCCTGTGAGATAAGTGCATGTGTGGATTGAATGGCATCAGGAACGTTTTTGTCAATTTATTTTCATACATTTGACTTTGACCGACATAATTCGCTCACTTGCTCATGAGCTCAGGTATTGCTAACTACCGTGAGCAAAAAATGTGATTTATTTATTTTTTACATTACATGATTTATTTCATTAAACAGTTAATGCCATTGGGTTTAGATTTTTTTAAGATAAACCTGTGTACAAAACAAGCAAACAAACATTAAGAGTTTATGTAACTGTCTGCTGTTATAAACAACACAGCTGTGGTTGATAAACCCAGAGAGCTGACTGACAGGAGGAATGTCATGACGTGTGTGTACTGATGGAAAATGTAAAGAGGAACACGGAAACATTCATCATCTCTGACACAGTAGAAATATCTGTTTGACCGGCAGTTCAACAGCTTATTAGTAAGTTTGTTTCTCAGAAGCACCTGAAGGTGACATCATATAATTTGGATTTAATCAGCCAACGCTACTTATCATCGTTTTCCAGCTGTGATAGTGTGAAAAGCAGAAAACATCCTTGACAGGTCACAGGTCTGTTGCAGGGTCTGCACACATTCACAGATATACAGCCACTTCAGGAGTTAGTAAATGTAACATGTGTGTGTTTGGACTGTGGGAGGAAGCTGGAGTGTCCAGAGAGAATCCACACAGGGAGAACATGTAAACTCCACACTGAAAGGCTCAGTAGATTCAAACCCAAAAAACGGCTGACTGTGAGGTGGGAGTGCCAAACACTAAGCAACAGCAATCTCTGCAGCACCATGTCCCTTATTCTGTACATATATGTATATATTATAACATCTTAAACACCCATTCAGAAAGTGGGGATTACAATAGCTACTTCACCTTAAATATCTTAAATCTGTAAGATCTTAAATATGTAATTAAGAGAACTTTAGACTCACTGCACGCACTGCAGCATTGATCAGTATTTACACACTGTAAATGCTTCATTTGTTGTTGTGTTGTATTTATTCAGAGAAATCTACAGAAAGCAATTATTGTGCTTGTTAAACTGTTTTAATTAATATATATATATATATATATATATATATATATACACACAGTGGGGCAAAAAAGTATTTAGTCAGCCACCGATTGTGCAAGTTCCCCCACCTAAAATGATGACAGAGGTCAGTAATTTGCACCAGAGGTACACTTCAACTGTGAGAGACAGAATGTGAAAAAAAATCCATGAATCCACATGGTAGGATTTGTAAAGAATTTATTCGTAAATCAGGGTGGCAAATAAGTATTTGGTCAATAACAAAAATACAACTCAATACTTTGTAACATAACCTTTGTTGGCAATAACAGAAGTCAAACGTTTACTATAGGTCTTTACCAGGTTTGCACACACAGTAGCTGGTATTTTGGCCCATTCCTCCATGCAGATCTTCTCGAGAGCAGTGATGTTTTGGGGCTGTCGCCAAGCAACACGGACTTTCAACTCCCGCCACAGATTTTCTATGGGGTTGAGGTCTGGAGACTGGCTAGGCCACTCCAGGACTTTCAAATGCTTCTTACGGAGCCACTCCTTTGTTGCCCGGGCGGTGTGTTTTGGATCATTGTCATGTTGGAAGACCCAGCCGCGTTTCATCTTCAAAGTTCTCACTGATGGAAGGAGGTTTTGGCTCAAAATCTCACGATACATGGCCACATTCATTCTGTCCTTAACACGGATCAGTCGTCCTGTCCCCTTGGCAGAAAAACAGCCCCATAGCATGATGTTTCCACCCCCATGCTTCACAGTAGGTATGGTGTTCTTGGGATGCAACTCAGTATTCTTCTTCCTCCAAACACGACGAGTTGAGTTTATACCAAAAAGTTCTACTTTGGTTTCATCTGACCACATGACATTCTCCCAATCCTCTGCTGTATCATCCATGTGCTCTCTGGCAAACTTCAGACGGGCCTGAACATGCACTGGCTTCAGCAGCGGAACACGTCTGGCACTGTGGGATTTGATTCCCTGCCGTTGTAGTGTGTTACTGATGGTGACCTTTGTTACTTTGGTCCCAGCTCTCTGCAGGTCATTCACCAGGTCCCCCCGTGTGGTTCTGGGATCTTTGCTCACCGTTCTCATGATCATTGTGACCCCACGGGATGAGATCTTGCATGGAGCCCCAGATCGAGGGAGATTATCAGTGGTCTTGTATGTCTTCCATTTTCTGATGATTGCTCCCACAGTTGATTTTTTCACACCAAGCTGCTTGCCTATTGTAGATTCACTCTTCCCAGTCTGGTACAGGTCTACAATACTTTTCCTGGTGTCCTTCGAAAGCTCTTTGGTCTTGGCCATGGTGGAGTTTGGAGTCTGACTGTTTGAGGCTGTGGACAGGTGCCTTTTATACAGATGATGAGTTCAAACAGGTGCCATTCATACAGGTAATGAGTGGGGGACAGAAAAGCTTCTTACAGAAGACGTTACAGGTCTGTGAGAGCCAGAGATTTTCCATGTTTGAGGTGACCAAATACTTATTTTCCACCCTAATTTACGAATAAATTCTTTACAAATCCTACCATGTGAATTCATGGATTTTTTTTTTTCACATTCTGTCTCTCACAGTTGAAGTGTACCTCTGGTGCAAATTACTGACCTCTGTCATCATTTTAAGTGGGGGAACTTGCACAATCGGTGGCTGACTAAATACTTTTTTGCCCCACTGTATATATATTTAAACTGGAAGTCTATTGTGTTCTTTTTTTACTCTTGGGTATCTGACTAAAAATGATGGCAGCAGTATTTCAGGATTACAGACAGACTCTTTACTGTATATGTATAATATGTATACATATTATGTATACATATATATACATATATGTATACATAATATGTATACATATATGTATATATATGTATACATATTATGTATACATATATATACATATATGTATACATATATATACATATATATATACATATATATACATACATATATACTTTTTTTTTTTTACATATACATACATATATACATATATCATACAAGTTCCTCAATTGGTGTTTAACAAAACATTTACTGACATGGATATAAACACAAAAAAAACCCAATATGCGATTGATTGATATAGTAACACAAGAACTAGTGTTACTATGTGTGTATATATTATGTATACACCTGAGCATTGTAATCATATGGAGCAGTCGTATAATAATTCTTGATATGAGTTTTTACCTATAAAATACACACTGGTATGTCTCAAATGTGGGAAATTGACTTTCTGTAACAAAAACAATATCTTCCAATGACAAATTCCACTGTGTGTGTGTGTCTCAGATGGATTAACAAAAGAAAACATGTGAGGACTGTCAGCCTGGGGTGTGTATTTATGGGAAATGTAACGAGGGACGCAGAAACATTCATCTCTCTGACAGGCAAAGATGATGTCTTGGTTTCACTGGCATGTAGCTCAACAGCTTATGAGTGAGTTTGTTTCTCACACATACATGAAGATGAAAGCACAAAGAGTAATCACTGCAGCACCCTGTCGTCTCTAAAGATGTACAAATGTGTAAAAAATTATGTCTCTAAAGGTAAAAGCAACTGCTTCTGTGTCTCTTACACAAAGGTACATTAGACGCTGCACTTCAGTTTAAAACGTCTTCAGTTATATTTAGCTTTTATTCCAACATACTGAATAAATAAATCTAAATGGATCTGAATAAAGATATTTTTGAGGAAACATAGGTTTCTAATAAATGCAAATAAAAAAAGTATAAAAAAATACCATTATGATAAAATGTAAACATGTATTTCATCACATGGTTTGTCAGCACAAGCCAGGTTTTGCCTGGTTTGATTGGAAGAGCTTTTATATGATGGAAATCAGAATATTAATTTTAACATTTTTTTATCCATATATGTTGTGTATGTTCTTGGCTCTCTCTGTAGATCTTATCATAAATAAGTATGTCTGTGTTTATTTCTTTCGCTTTCTTCTCTCTTGAAAATGTGATAAAGGTTTTCCAGCATAACCCACACAGTAAACTCACTGAAATCCTGCTCATCCAGTTCCAGAGAGATGAACAAACCACCTGAGCTCAGCTCCAGATCTCAAAGAGAAGCTGCAGCACTAAAGGCTTAAAAAAGTCCATCAGTTTTATCTCAGAACTGATGTTTAGTTATTAGAAATTTAATGCCAAGCAAACATTTCTGACATGTTTCTTTATATTTGAAATAAAAATGACCATAAATCAGACTTTATGCCAGTTCACCAAATTTCTGCCTGCAGATCACATATCAATATGTTCAAAAACTACTGAGATTAAATCTGAAAACTGACTTTCTATATCTATAGACAGTAAATTAAATGATACCTGCACAGCTCCCTTTGAGCCTGTGACTGTAAGCAGAGAACAAAATGGAGGAAGGTTGTAGTTTAAAGTTCAGCTTCACCTCCTTTGCTGTTTGTCAGTGTGACAGTGGATGTGTTCAACTAACAAATGTAGAATAGATTCTATTGTTGGTGTTGTGAAACTATTTCTGGAATCTTTTTTTTACTTTAACTCCAGCTCAAATCTGTAAGAAATCTGCTACGTTCAGAACAACTCCCAGCTGAAAACAAAGTGGTTCACACTTGACATGCCAAAAAAGATACAGGGACTAAGTTAAAAAATAAAAAACAAAAAACAAAATATTAAATTAAGTTGAATTTAAAGTTTTGTGGCTTCTAGTGAGGCTGTGTCAGAGAAAACAGGTTATCGGATGTTCACTTTCACCTCCGCAAATGTCCTCTTGTTTAGAGCTGCTGTTTTTCCACAGAGAACAGAAACAGAAAGTATCTGCAGAATCTTTTTCTACTCAAAACAAACTCATGATTCAAACTTTAAGAATCTAAAGAACGTCTCACTGCCTGAAGGCAGATTCTGAATGTTAGATAAGATTGTTTTTATTGATTGATTTATTTATTCACTTACTTACTTTTTTATTGATTGATTGATGGATGGATGGATGGATGGATGGATGGATGGATGGATGGATGGATGGATGGATGGATGGGTGGGTGGATTTTTATTTATTATTTATTTATTCTCTTGTTTTTCTGTAGTTTGACTCTCTGAGACAGATGGTAAAATCATCACGTGATTTTACCATCTGGTAACAGGTCAGCGGAAGAAACACGGTGCTACACAGAAGCAGTGGACTATCAGTGGGCTTTTCTTCATCTGTATGCTAACTATGAATGCATTGTGATGCCAATTGGCTCTTGCAGAAAGTGCATAGTTTATTAAAATCATCTGGTAATGTGTCATGTATATATATATATATATATGATGCCTGACAGGAGCTTCCAATGGGTCAATACATGAGCGGGACACAGAAAGGAATTGGCAAGAATACCAGAGGTTCAAAACACCAGCTACTGGTAGACAGAACAGTCAGCCGAGACTGCAAGACCAGACTGACCAACCTGTGCACTGCCTGGATTGATTACAAGAAGGCCTATGACTCAATGCCCCACAGCTGGATACTGGAATGCCTAGAATTGTACAAGATCAATGGGACCCTAAGAGCCTTCATCAGGAACTCAATGGGGATGTGGCGTACAACACTAGAGGCCAACTCCAAGCCCATAGCACAAGTCACCATCAAGTGCGGGATCTACCAAGGAGATGCTCTGTCCCCTCTGCTGTTCTGCATAGGCCTGAACCCCTTCAGTGAGATCATTAACAAGACTGGCTACGGATACCGACTACGGAATGGAGCAGTTGTCAGCCACCTCCTGTACATGGATGACATCAAGCTGTATGCCAAGAGTGAACGAGACATCGATTCACTGATCCACACTACCAGGCTATACAGCAATGACATTGGAATGTCGTTCAGACTGGAGAAGTGTAGTCGAATGGTAACAAAGAGAGGGAAGGTAGTCAGAACTGAGGGGATTGAACTACCAGAAGGCAAAATTGCAGACATAGAGGACAGTTACAAGTACCTGGGGATCCCGCAGGCGAATGGGAACCATGAAGAGGCCGCTAGAAAAGCTGCAACCACCAAGTACCTGCAGAGGGTCAGGCAAGTCCTGAGGAGTCAGCTGAATGGTAAGAACAAGATCCGAGCCAGCAACACGTACGCCCTGCCCGTGATCAGGTACCCTGCTGGGGTAATAGGCTGGCCAAAGGAGGAGATAGAAGCCACTGACATACAGACAAGAAAGCTCCTTACCATGCATGGAGGGTTTCATCCCAAGTCTAGCACCCTGAGGCTGTACGCTAAGTGGAAGGAAGGGGGCCAGGGACTGGTGAGTGTCAGCACCACAGTCCAGGATGAGACAATGAACATCCAAGAATACATTGGGAAGATGGCCCCAACTGACCGAGTGCTCAGTGAATACCTCAGGCAGCAGAAACCCAAGAAAGAGGAGGGAGACGAGGAACCATCATGGAAGGACAGGCCCCTGCACGGTATGTACCACCGGCACATATATATATATATGTTCATTTAAATAATTCACTTGTATTTTTATTTTTTATTCCTATTTATTCTATTTATCCCCTTCGTATATTTTATTTTTATTTATATTTGTCTCTGTATTTATATATGTGTGTGTGTGTATGTATATATATATATATAACATTCTGTAACTGTAACTTCTGTCGGTGCTGTGCTTTTGGAAACCGAATTTCCCAGAGGAATCCACCCGAGGGATTAATAAAGTTCTATCTTATCTTATCTTATCTTATCTTATCTTATCTTATCTTATCTTATCTTATCTTATCTTATCTTATCTTATCTTATCTTATCTTATCTTATCTTATCTTATCTCTCTTATCTTATAAGTGGTTGGTTACTGTGGAGGGCATTGTGACTCCAATAAGTGAGTTTCGTTGCGATATTATTGGGGAAGAATGTCCCATTT
Source organism: Aulonocara stuartgranti (assembly GCF_965226115.1). NCBI lineage: Eukaryota > Metazoa > Chordata > Actinopteri > Cichliformes > Cichlidae > Aulonocara > Aulonocara stuartgranti. The sequence goes on along the minus strand of NC_138944.1, from coordinate 22,715,674 downwards.
CAGATGACTTCTGTGGTTAGCAATTCCTTAGGTAGATTTATAATGGTACCATAAATCTCACCCATTAACACTTCGAAATATATATGGCCCAGACAACTAATATAATAGTTGTCTGGAGACCTTAACTGTTATCTTGACCCCTTCCTAGATAGATCATCTACACGACTAGTGTCAGAAACAGCATCTTCAAAACTTAAATAATCTTCTTAAAACTAGGGATATGGTATGATATGATATCAACAAAGTGCAATGTGTCCATTGTTGTCCAATGTTCTTCAGTTGTACTTTAACTACAAAGTGACCCTGGTAACAGTATCTGAAGATTTGTTCACGTTAACCATAATAAAGCAGCATAAAGCAGACATGGACTATCTGTATTAAATTAAAAATATTTATATATAAAATTTTCTAGTCACATTTTCTTGTGACTGTTTTACTGCTGGGTGTAAATGAAAGTGGATAAGAAACATAACATCAGTGCCATGTCAGTAAAGCACGTATTAAGTAGTCAATTACTAGTTGTTTCTCTGCATATCCAGAGAGCGTACTGCAGCTTGACAAAAAGTCAATATAAATACACGCTGAGCTCTAATTTTTCTATTTGTACAGATACTAGAAATGTCAGTGGTCTGATGTTGGGCCATTGACATGATTTAAAATAATTCAGTATTATTAATATAGTATTGATATCACATCACCGGTTGCCTCAAGGCACTTTATATTGTGAGGTAAAGATCCAACAATAATACAAAAAATAGAGAAAACCTCAACAATCACATGACCCCCTATGAGCAGGTGCTTTGGCGAGTTAAAAAACACAGAGAGACAAAATGAAGCAGAGAGGGGTTAAAAACACTCGATCAATTTTATCCTCAAGCTGATCTCTTCAACATGAACAAATCTGACATAAAAACAGACACAAATAAGGTTTTACATCAGTTATCCTGTCTGTAGAACATGTGATGTTAACTTGACTGTACTGCTTTTTGACTGAAGTCTGTAAGAAACTCTTAAGTTTTGCGGCTCCTAGTGAGACTGTGTTAGAGAAAACAGGTGATCGGATGTTCTCTTTCACCTCCACAAATGGCATCCTGTTCCTGTTTTTCCAGAGAGAACAGAAACAGAAAGTATCTGCAGAATCTTTTTCTACTCAAAACAAACTCATGATTCAAACTTTAAGAATCTAAAGAATGTCTCACTGTCTGAAGGCAGAATCTGAATGTTAAAAAATGTAGAAATATGATTGTTTTTATTCATGTATTATTTTATTCACGTGTTTACTTTTTCATTAATTGATGGATTAATTGTTGGTCATTATCCTTTTCTCTTCTTTCTCCTACAAACACAGAACAGAAGTCACTTGGCTGGACTAGAGGAAGCCAAAGTTGGGACTTGTGTTTTCAGAGCCCATTTTTTGCTCATTAATTTAATAAGAATGTTTCAGATTTCAAGTGTGGAGGCGAAGCGGTGAACCAGACTGAGTCCCATTCAAATATTATTGTTTATTTTAATGGATCACAGCCTCTGTAGGTGAACTGTTTCCTCAAGAGAGCCTCAGAAATCTGTCTGAGTGACATCAGAAAAGTTTTGTATGTTTCAGATGGATTAAAAGAAATGATGCTGCAGGTTTTCTGTGTTAAAGTTGGATGAAAAAAAACATTTGTTACGATAAAAGGCTGAACAAAATGAAAGTGCTCGAGCTTTGGGCCCTCTTCATGTCTGATTTTAACCCTGTGAGGCTGCTCTGATCAACAACATAACATTTAATTGCCTTTTTTTCTCATTATTCATTTTGTTTAGAAAATCCAGAGAGTTGACTGACAGGAGGAATCTCTGAATGTGGAAACATTCATTACCTCTGACACATGCACACGGACTAAAAACGCTTTATTTGACTGAAATGCAGTTCAGCAGGTTTTGGATGAGCTAGTTTCTCAGAGGTTTCTGAGCTGCAGTCACATGTTTTTCAACACCTGATTAGCATCGCTGTCATCATCCTGCCTACCTCTAAATATTTCCTCTTTGCATCATTTTTCTCTTGACAATGAATCACCTGTTTCCCTTTTTTCTGAGTAAACCTTAATGACATTAGACTTGCACAGCGCTCTATCATGAATGGAACATACAACTAAAGTCTGTCAGGTCTGTGTTCGCTTCGTTAACTTAACTGGGATGTTTGTTTGGAAAAGTGCGACAGAACTGAGCTCAGTACTCACAAACAAAGCCAAACTCAGTGCTTTTGTGGAACCACTAATAAAATGTTAAATATGTCAATTCTGTAAATGCACATTTTTCTTAGTTGATTTATTTATTTTTATTTTGCAGTTGGAAACTGTTTTCTCTGACTGAGATCCATCATGTTTGTCTTCACTGGCTCTTCATCCCAGATGTTTTGAACGAGACCCCACATATTTCTGCCCGTTTCAGGCACTTAATAAAACCAGCATCAGACCATAATATGGAGCATCAGAGAGAGGGAGACAGCTTCAGTTTATTTCAGTGGATCACAGCCTGTGAGATAAGTGCATGTGTGGATTGAGTGGCATCAGGAATGTTTTTGTCAATTTATTTTCATGCATTTGACTTTGACCGACATAATTAGCTGACTTGCTCATAAGCTCAGGTATAGCTAACTACCGTGAGCAAAAAATGTGATTTATTTATTTTTTACATTTCATGATTTATTTCATTAAACAGTTAATGCCATTGGGATTAGAATTTTTTAAGATAAACCTGTGTACAAAACAAGCAAACAAACATTAAGAGTTTATGTAACTGTCTGCTGTTATAAACAACACAGCTGTGGTTGATAAACCCAGAGAGCTGACTGACAGGAGGAATGTCATGACGTGTGTGTACTGATGGAAAATGTAAAGAGGAACACGGAAACATTCATCATCTCTGACACAGTAGAAATATCTGTTTGACCGGCAGTTCAACAGCTTATTAGTAAGTTTGTTTCTCAGAAGCACCTGAAGGTGACATCATATAATTTGGATTTAATCAGCCAATGCTACTTATCATCGTTTCCCAGCTGTGATAGTGTGAAAAGCAGGAAACATCCTGGACAGGTCACAGGTCTGTTGCAGGGTCAGCACACATTCACAGATATACAGCTACTTTAGGATGAACGGTTAACACGTGTGTGTTTGGACTGTGGGAGGAAGCTGGAGTGTCCCCAGAAAATCCAGACAGGGAGAACATGTAAACTCCACATTGAAAGGCTCGATAGATTCAAAGCCCAAAACCTTTTGACTGTGAGGTGGGATTGCTAAACACTAAGCAACAGCAATCTCTGCAGCACCATGTCCCTTATTCTGTGCATATATGTGACTGTGAGATGATAGTGCTAAACACACATGTATATAATATAACATCTTAAACGCCCATTCAGAAAGTGGGGATTACAACAGCTACTTCACCTTAAATATCTTAAATTTGTAAGATCTTAAAGATTTAATTAAGAGAACTTTAGACTCACATAATATAAAAACAAGGAAGTATAAAAATGTGTGATAATGAAATCTAAGCAGGTATTTCATCACATGGTTTGAGCCCTGAAATAAGTACAAGCCAGAATATAGCTGGCATGATGGATAAAATCTTGTCTTAAAATGAAATTCAGAGTTTAATTTTAGTATTTAAACATTTTATTAATTAAACATTTTTCACATCTGGCCCAGACAACACTGCTGTGACTTCGTGTTAAACCTTTCTCATCACTTACTGAGATGAAGATGGTAAATGGTAAATGGCCTGTATTTGTATAGCGCTTTACTAGTCCCTAAGGACCCCAAAGCGCTTTACACAACCAGTCACCCATTCACACACTGGTGATGGCAGCTACATTGTAGCCACATTGTAGCACTGACAGAGGCGAGGCTGCCGGACACTGGCGCCACCGGGCCCTCTGACCACCACCAGTAGGCAACGGGTGAAGTGTCTTGCCCAAGGACACAACGACCGAGACTGTCCAAGCCGGGGCTTGAACCGGCAACCCAACTCTTGAGCCACGATTGCCAAAGATGAGACAGAAGACATTGTTATCTGTTTATTTGAACATTCGATCATGTCCTCAGTCATAACTGTGTACTGTAAGCAAACCTGTGACTGAGTTCCACAACTCCCCTACATGCATCATTTGTGGCCTACAGCATTTAAACACTGAACCAGCTGATGTGTGTCATATTGTGTAATGTGGTGGGACTGGTGGAAAACTTCAGTGAAGAGTAGATGACCTCTGGCTCTGATGAAAACTCAGAACACACACACACACAAGTAATTGTAAGAAGACAGGCCTAAAGTCACAGTCTGGCTTTGCTGCTGGGCATAAGAAATACATAAGAATTTCAACTTTATTTATTTCTCTATAAAGATTAAAAAGATAAGTAATTTATGTCATTGTTGGTAAGATTTTTAATGATAAACCTGTGTGCAAAACAAATAAAAGAACATTAACAGTTTAAGTAGCTCCTGTCTTAAACATTTATTTATGTGTTTTGTTCTCTTCTACCCAGAGAGCTGACTGACAGGAGGAATGTCAGGATGGGTGTGTACTAATGGAAAATGTAAAGAGGAACTTTCATCATCTCTGAAACAGTAGAAATATCTGTTTGACTGGCATGCAGTTCAACAGCTTATTAATGAATTTGTTTCTCAGAAGCATCTCAGGGTGACGTCACGTGATTTGGATTTCCTCAGCTCAACCTATCCCAACTTTGATGTGTGAAAAGCAGGATACATCCTGGATAGGTCACAGGTCTGTTACAGGGTCAGCACACGTACACAGATATGCAGCCACATGTGTGTCTTTGGACTGTAGGAGGAAGCTGGAGTGTCCAGAGAGAATCCACACAGGGAAAACATGTAAACTCCACACTAAGTGTTAAATATAATGTCCTAAATTCAGTGTTTAAATGTGAATGTGACTCTTAGTTTTAAAAAATTCACATTTTTAGTTTGTTATCACATAAACATACACAGCTACGGTGGCCCCTAGAGACAAAGCACGTACAAACTCCAAAACACTTGCAAACTAAAAAACACATGCAAACTCCAAAACACATGCAAATTCCAAAACACAACGGAAGTGCTCCAGGACGCTAAGGGCAGTGTTGAGCTTTTGTTACCTAGTAACTACACAAGCCAGGAAGTACCAATGACCGGATTTGGGGTTTGCAGCTCTAAAGGCCGCATTTTAAGGCCGATTACGTCACAGCGACAAGAGAAGGCTTTCCCAATTCAAAGGCTGCTCGAAATTTTTTTTCAATTCAATTCAATTTTATTTATATAGCGCCAAATCACAACATAAGTCGCCTCAAGGCGCTTCATAGATACAGAGAAAAACCCAACAATCATATGACCCCCTATGAGCAAGCACTTTGGCAACAGTGGGAAGGAAAAACTCCCTTTTAACAGGAAGAAACCTCCGGCAGAACCAGGCTCAGGGAGGGGCGGCCATCTGCTGCGACCGGTTGGGGTGAGAGAAGGAAGACAGGATAAAGACATGCTGTGGAAGAGAGACAGAGGTTAATAACAGATATGATTCAATGCAGAGAGGTCTGTTAATACATAGTGAGCGAGAAAGGTGACTGGAAAGGAAAAACTCAATGCATCATGGGAATCCCCCGGCAGCCTATGTCTATTGCAGCATAACTAAGGGAGGATTCAGGGTCACCTGGTCCAGCCCTAACTATATGCTTTAGCAAAAAGGAAAGTTTTAAGCCTAATCTTAAAAGTAGAGATAGTGTCTGTCTCCTGAATCCAAACTTGAAGCTGGTTCCACAGAAGAGGGGCCTGAAAACTGAAGGCTCTCCCTCCCATTCTACTTTTAAATACTCTAGGAACAACAAGTAGGCCTGCAGAGCGAGAGCGAAGTGCTCTAATAGGGTGATATGGTACTACAAGGTCATTAAGATAAGATGGGGCCTGATTATTTAAGACCTTGTATGTGAGGAGCAGGATTTTGAATTCAATTCTGGATTTAACAGGAAGCCAATGAAGGGAAGCCAAAACAGGAGAAATATGCTCTTTCTTTCTAGTCCCTGTCAGTACTCTTGCTGCAGCATTTTGGATTAGCTGAAGGCTTTTCAGTGAGTTTTTTGGACATCCTGATAATAATGAATTACAGTAGTCCAGCCTGGAAGTAATAAATGCATGAACTAGTTTTTCAGCGTCACTCTGAGACAGGATATTTCTAATTTTAGAGATGTTGCGCAAATGGAAGAACGCAGTCTTACATATTTGTTTAATATGTGCATTGAAGGACATGTCCTGGTCAAAAATGACTCCAAGGTTCCTCACAGCGTTACTGGAGGCCAAGGTAATGCCATCCAGAGTTAGAATCTGAGATACCATATTTCTAAGATTTTCAGGGCCGAGTACAATAACCTCAGTTTTATCTGAATTAAGAAGCAGAAAGTTAGCGGCCATCCAGGTCTTTATGTCTTTAAGACATTCCTGCAGTTTATCTAATTGGTGTGTGTTATCTGGCTTCATGGACAGATAGAGCTGGGTGTCATCTGCATAGCAGTGAAAATGTATGCTATGTCTTCTAATGATGCTGCCTAAGGGAAGCATGTATAATGTAAACAGAATTGGTCCTAGCACTGAACCCTGTGGAACTCCATAATTAACCTCAGTGTGTGAAGAGAACTCTCCATTTACATGAACAAATTGGAGTCTATTAGATAGATATGATACAAACCACTGCAGTGCAGTACCTGTAATACCTACAGCATGTTCTAATCGCTCTAATAGGATATTATGGTCGACAGTATCGAATGCTGCACTAAGGTCTAGCAGGACAAGCACAGAGATGAGTCCACTGTCAGAGGCCATAAGAAGATCATTTGTAACCTTCACTAAAGCTGTTTCTGTGCTGTGATGAGCTCTGAAACCTGACTGAAACTCTTCAAATAAACCATTCCTCTGCAGATGATCTGTTAGCTGTTTGACAACTACTCTTTCAAGGATTTTTGATATGAAAGAAAGGTTGGAGATTGGCCTATAATTAGCTAAGACTGCTGGGTCTAGAGATGGCTAGAAATGCGGCCCTCAAATGCGTCCTTAATTTCCCTGAATTTTAAGGATGGGTCGGTGTAGCCTTCATGGCCCAACATATCCCAGACTTCATAGTGCGGTGGTGGTGTGGATAATTTTGCCGAAAAAAAATGGTGGAAGCGGAGCGGAGGAAGAGTAAACTTTCAGAAGTAAGTACTGAATATTATGTCACTTATTTATGCGCAAATATTTTTTTAATGAAGAACATTAAACCATTATTGTTGGCCACATGTCGGGAAAGTTGACATTAGCGATGTCTGTACTTTCAGAATTAACTTGGTTTTAAAGCCTTTACTTTAATAAATATATATATAGTCGACCTTAATCTTACAGAGATTGTGATGATTTTGTGGATAATTAAAGTCAGTCATATATCCACAAACACAACAAGCTGAAAGTCAGTGATGCTGCTCGGTTTGCAGTCCTGAATATCACGACACAAGCAGGATTCACTGCACTGTTAATGTTAGCTATGTTACATTGCTGCCTCTGTTCGGTGGTGTCGAGCCAAACGGACTTTAACGTGTGTTTGAACGAGCTGACGGTTCACTCGTTAAGCTGAAAGAAAGATGCTTTAATCACAGGAGTCACACATGTGTCCACTGTACCATCTGGGAACTCTTCTTGTTTCGTAATAACACAAACACTAAATCCTCCTTCTTTTGTGCTGTTTTGTAGCAGGTATACACCTGAGACTGTCACCTGTCTGTCTGTCCTGCACTCTCTCTCTGTTTCTTTCTCTCTGATTGTGTAATAAAAGTATGAACATGTGTTTATAAGTTACACTTGTGTTTGAATCCTGCAGCTTATCACACATTTGATTTCCATGTGTGACAACTGCAAGTGTCCAGAGTGAGGACAGACTGAGGGACCCACTGCTGCACATCATCTGTGAGGCTTTGCACCCCTGATGATCCACCAGGACAAACTCAACAGTGTGTGAGGAAGAGGAGGAGGAAGAGCCAGCAGCAGCTGACAGATGGAGAGAATAGACAGACTGTTCCCTGTTTGTGAAGGACTGCTAGAAAAGTTTAAAATAACTGTCTGTCCTGAATCAGTCTTATTAGGTAATGTTCAAATAATTTTATCATTCCAGTGTTTTCAGTGTGGGAGAAAGTACTCAGGGCCTTCAAGTTACACACTATGAAAGGCAGCAACAAGTTTAATATTCAGAAACCTAAAGTATGTATCAGCGGCAGAATGGAGCTAAAAATAAATGTTTGTTTCAGTTCTATGAAGCTTTGAGTATTTTGGATCAGTAGCACTGCTGTGTTTGTTGCATCATATTGCTGTAATTGTTTATATGCTTTATATATTCTGAGGTAAGTTGATCTATAGTGTTACATCATATTCTATAAGGATGTTATGTGTTTGTATACTTTCTGCCCAGTTTGACCCATTTAGCAGAAGTCAGCCTGTTTAAGGCTCTGATATCTGTTCTGTATGACTTAAAGCAGTTATGACATGGTCTGATTTTCTCACCCAATAAAGGAATATTTCATATATCAGTCTACTCTTCATTTTATCAGAAACAGTTATCACAGCTCGTACATTTTCTTTTTATAAATATATGTAAGCAATGAGCCAAATTTAGTAATGCCAACATACTGAAGGAACAACATTTGTCTCTTATATATGATACACCTATATATGCACTGTCAAAGATACTTGTCTTTGAGTGAAGATTTAAGGTGATAAGACATATAAATAACTGCAACTTGAATCTGTACTGAAGCTCAGTATTTGACACAGAGTTCATGTTCACTGCTGTAATAGCTAATAATGATTAATATAATAACTATAATATTGGCCATATTATATTTACATTACCAAAGTGATATGACTTTAGTCTCATGAACAACATCAGCTAATTCTTATTTACTAGCTAATCTTAAATGACTGTTCAGTACAGAAATGAAGCCCAAAAATCATGTTTTTCTGTCCTGTGGTCTCAGCCTCAGATACTTATCAAATAACACAAAGCTCTTGTAGAAACAAACAAACAAATGAACAAAATATGTTCTCCCTCATTTCTGTCAAACCAAGTTGTATGACACGTTTCCAGCGGTTAATATCATGGTTGCTAGGCAACCTGGGAAGCGCGACGGAGACTAGACCGTCCCATACAGACAAACTTGCCGTTTATTTTGCAAATCGAGCTCAACACTGCCCCTAGCGTCCTGGAGAACTTCCGTTGTGTTTTGGATTTTGCAAGTGTTTTGGAGTTTGTACGTGTTTTGGAGTTTGCAAGTGTTTTTTAGTTTGCAAGTGTTTTGGAGTTTGCATGTGTTTTGTACGGAGCCCTGCAGGGGACATGGGAGAAAAAAAAATTAAGACGGACTTTTGCGAGATCTCGCAAAAAAACTCGGGATCTCGCAAAAATTAGATCTCGAGTTAGTTTTGCGAGATCTCGAGTTAGTTTTGCGAGATCCCGAGTTTGTTTTGCGAGATCTCGCAAACGTTTTGTGAGATCCCGAGTTTGTTTTGCGAGATCTCGCAAAAGTCCGTCTTAATTTTTTTTTTCTCCCATGTCCCCTGCGGGGCTCCATAGTTTTGGAATTTGCATGTGTTTTGGAGTTTGCAAGTGTTTTGGAGTTTGTACGTGCTTTGTCTCTAGGGGCCACCGTACACAGCAAATCCAGCATTTTCTTTAGTGGCCCTTTCTCTTCTTTTTCTCCAGTTTAAGTAGCTGAGACAGATGGTAAAGTCATCACGTGATCAAAATAAACCTGCCGAATAATGACTTTAAAAATGACTTTAAAAACACAGAACAGAAGTCACTCAGCTGGATTAGAGGGAGATAAAGTTGGACCTCATACTTGCGGAACTTATTTGTAGCTCATCAATTTAATACGAATGTTTAAGATTTCAAGTGTGGAGGCCTAGTGGTGAACCAGACTCAGCAACATTAAAATGTTTTTTTTTTTTTAGTGGATCACAGCCTCTGTAGGTGAACTGTTTCCTCAATAATCTGTCTCAGTGACATCAGAAAAGTTGTCTTTGTTTTTCAATCATTTTCTTTTAACTCCCTTGAATCAGCCACAGATCCACTCTTAGACATGCTCTCTTCAGGTTGGATTTTAACCCTGTGAGGCTGCTCTGATCAACAGCATTGACTTTTACTTACCTTTTTTCTCATTATTAATTGTGTTTAAAAAGTCCAGGAGGATTTTGACTGACAGGAGGAATTTCTGAATGTGGAAACATTCATTACCCCTGACACATGGACATGGACTGAAAACATGCTTTAGAGGTGCTATGTTTTGGTATTTCATCTCCTGATTAGCCTCACTGTCATTTCCTCCTTCCATTTTTTCCATTGTTTCCCTCGTGTCTCTGTACAATCTGCAGTAACAGTAAAGTTCAAATCCTTTTCATCTCAGGCATTCACAGACGTTGTTGTGGTGAAACAGAATTAGCACATGTTAAAACTAATGCAAATTATTGATAACAATGAATCAAATATGAATCACTTAGTATAAATAGAACACATGAACTCTCTTTTTGCCTTGCGTCTTTCGTGCCCATGTATGTTTATACATTACAATGAATCATCTGTTTCACTTTTTTCTGAGTAAACTATAATGACATTAGTCGTACTTGCACAACACTCTAACAGAATTAACTCACATGAGCTCAGTTATAGCTGCATTACATGATTTATTTAAATAAGCAGTTTATGTCATTGGGATTAGAATTTTCTTAAGATAAACCTGTGTATACACACACACACACACACACACACACAGGAATGTCAGTGTATTTGCGAGTAAAAATGCCTTTGTTTCACTGGCATGCAGTTCAACAGTTTATTAGTGAGTTTGTTTCACACACACCTGAAGATGAAGTCAAATACAGTAACGAGTGCAGCACCCTACTGTCCCTAAAACTGTACAATGTGTAAAAAATGAGCCACATCTGGCCCAGACAGCACTGCTGTGACTTCATGTTAGACCCTCATCACTCACGGAGATGAAGCAGAGACAGAAGACTTTATGATCAGTTTATTTGAACATTTGATCAGGGCCTCAGTCATAAGTGTACTTGTGCAAACCTGTGATGGTACATTCTTACTCTTTTCTCATCAATGCTATGTTGTGTACGTGCTTGGCTCTCTCTCTGTGGATCATAAATAAGTATGTCTGTGTTTCTTTGTGTTTTTTTGTTCTAATGAGGATATATATTTAGTTTCTTTTCTGTGAAAATGTGATAAAGATCAGCATTACCATGATCACAGTAAATTCACTGGAATCCTGCTCATCCAGTTCCAAAGAGAAGAACAAACCAGCTCATAGCTGATCATTAGTTATTTGAAATCAAATACCGAGCACACATTTCTGATGTGTTTCTTTATATCTGAAATAAAATTGACCTTAAATCAGACTTTATGCCAGTTACCAGTTCAGTAAAGTTCTTCAGTTCACAAATTTGTCCAAAAACTGCTGACATTAAAACTGAATAGACTATCTGCATCTACACAACATATTTAAATGAAACTCAAACTTCCTCCCACAGTCCACAGACATGCAGTTAGTGGGGTTATGTTAATTGGAAACTCTAAATTTGAATGTGTGAATGTGAGTGTGAATAGTTGTCTGTCTCTGTCTGTGACAGACTGGCGATCTGTCCAGGGTAACCCTGTAACCCTGACAAAGATAAATAGAAGAGAGTGGATGGATGTGTCATATTGTGTAACATGGTTGGACTGTTGGAGTAGATGAAGAGTAGATGACCTCTGGGTCTGATGAAAACTCTGAACACACACACATAAACATACATCGGGCATATTTAGATCAGAAGTGAAATCAAATGACCTCTGAAGTGTTCCTCTAGTTTCTTCAATTTCTCTCAAAACATACCTCAGAATCTTTTTAAGTTGGGAATGTCATTTTAAGAAGACAGGCCTAAAGTCAGAGTTGCTGCTTGACCAAGAAATAAATAAGAATTTCAAGTTATAATTTCACAGTTATTTTGTAAGTATCACAAGACCAAAGTGACTGTTGGTATTTCTCCATAAAGTCCATCAGAAAAAGATTTTTTAAAGATGGACAAGAAAATTCATAAATGAATCTGCATTTCACTGAGACACAGAGTGTCACTGAGACATGGCAGTGTATTAAAAAAAGTTGAATAATATTCATCTTTTAATGTTTAAAATCCTGCTGTAATGGCATTTTTATATAAACCATCAGCAGCTAAAGTACTTAAATATCGATTTTTATTTTTTATTTATTTATTTTGTTTTAATATTTCGAGTGAAAGTCTCGGTTGTGTGGAGTGATCCCTAGGACACACACCTCAGCGGAAGGAGAAATAGTTCCTATATCAAATACTACTTAGACTTGGTCTTTTTGTTTGCCATGTTTACTGTTACTGAATTCTGGCTGTAAAGTTCCATTTTGACCTTTTTAATGCTGTTTACCTCTTTTTGTTCATATTTTTTTCAGGTCCCCAACACTTGGAGTGCATTTACAGAACATTAGCCTTTACAGACCCTTTACAGAATATCACTATCACGGTTAAAGTGTGTAACACTCTTGTACTACGGGATGATTGGCAGTTAGATCCACACAAGTCTCTATTTGTTGTGGACTGGGCATATCTACAGGACACGCAGATGGAGGATGGAATTGTGTCTTTAAATCTGACTAATGTGGTGAATGATAACGATGGAAGAGGCAAGTGTTGTGTCTTCATGAATGATACATTTACAACATCGCACTGATGACATTGACAGCTGGCACTTAACATGTTTCTCACCTGCAGTTAATCCAGGAGGACAAGGAAAGGATCAAGACAAAGATGGAGGAGAGCAAGACAGAGGAAAAGATGATGGATATGTTGGATTGAAAGTCGGTCAGTCTGTTTCTACTTTGTGTCTTTTATTTATTTATTTTTTTTCCCTCCTTTGGTTCAGTACAGACCACTGGTCTCTATGTTGTGACTCATCAACATCATAATGACTGTAGATGGGAAGTCTGAGCCGTTTTAACCTCTCTGCTCTGTTTCTTTATTCAGCCCAGAAAAAACATCATAGCTGGACACAATGCCAGTCTGCCATATCAAATTTGTGTTAAGAAGCAGGTGGATCTGCAGGACCAAGAGATGAAGGGTGGAGTGACTTCAACTCTGTTGGATGCAATGACTGCTGAACACAGTGTTGCCTGGGAAAAAACAATCAGATAATGGGCCACCTTGAAACTCATCAGTAGCATCGTTCCGCGACTTGTCCCTCCAGGTGAGTGAGTAGAGTTGAGTGTGTGTGTGATCAGAGGTGAAGCTGCTTCCTGGTTGTTGATGTTTGTTTCTAAAGATGTTGTTGATGAGACTTTGTAGAAAGCAGCTGGTCTGAGTGATGTGATCAGAGTGCAGTAGATAATGTCTGACAGCAGTTTGAAGAGGAAATGGATTCTGTTCTGTTCTTCACTCATCACCTACCTGACAGCTGACACCTCACCTGGAGACACAACAAAAAGCTGTTGTGTGTCTTTTGAGTGTAACTGTGGGAAATGAATGAGCTGTATACTTTCTATACCCAGAACTTTAGACAGAATATATATAAAACAACGTGAAAGTCAGTGAGGAAAGAAGAGAAAAGGAGCCAGTGTATCAAGCAGGTAGTAACCAACCCTGAGATGCTGTGAAGGTCAAAGGTCAGATGAAAACCATCATGTGTTGGTCAAACGGAAGCTCCTCTGCTGCCACCTACTGGCTCTTATCTTTCTGTGACTGATGCCTTTAGAATAGAATAGAATAGAATTCAACTTTATTGTCATTGCACATGCACAGGTACAGGGCAACGAAATGCAGTTTGCATCCATCCAGAAGTGCTTTAGTGATATAGATATATTACAATATATATTAGCAATAATATAGATATGTAAGTATATTACAGAAATGGGTCTATTATGGTATGTTATAATGTACACGGTATGAAGTATGTTGTGAATATTCTATAACTAAGTATGTACAGGCTGTAGTGAGTACAAGCTATGTACAGGCTATGAACAGGATATAAATATGAAAAACTATACAGAATATGAAATAAATAACTTTACAGAAATCTGAGATATACAGCTATACAGAAATGGGAACTATGCAAGTTGTAAACAGTTGTAGGATTAAAGATTATTGAATGTACAGAATGATTATTTACACGGAGCTATACAGTAGTGCAGTTAAGATAAGTGAGGGTGTAGATAGTTTCTACAGAGGCTATATAAAGTGCTAGTGGTTGTGAGTGGTGTGTTTGAGGGTACAGTTGTCCATTGTGGGTGTGTGTATGTTCAGTCCATATGTTAACGTGGGTCAGATGTCAGGAGGCAGAGTTCAGGAGTCTGACAGCTGTGGGGAAGAAGCTGTTCCGGTACCTGGTGGTCTTAGTCCGGAGGCTCCTGTGGCGCCTCCCAGAGGGCAGGAGGGTGAAGAGTCCATGTGATGGGTGACTGGGGTCTTTGATGATTTTCCCAGCCCTTTTCAGACACCGCTTCCTGTAGATGTCTTTTATGGCAGGAAGTGGTGCTCCGGCGATGCGCTGGGCAGTTTTCACGACCCTCTGCAACGCCTTCCGGTCCGAGGCAGAGCAGTTCCCGTACCAGACTGTTATACAGTTGGTCAGGATGCTCTCGATGGTGCAACGATAGAAGTTCACCAGGATGTCTGAGGACAGGTGGTTCTTCCTCAGAGTCCTCAAGAAGAAGAGGCGCTGGTGAGCCTTCTTGACCAGCTTGGAGCAGTTGGTCGTCCAGATGAGATCCTCGGAGATGTGGACTCCTAGGAACTTGAAGCTGCTCACACGCTCCACAGCCGTCCCCTTAATGTGGATGGGTGGATGTGGGTCAGCATTCCTCCTGTAGTCCACGATGAGCTCCTTGGTCTTCTCGGTGTTAAGCAGCAGGTTGTTTGTGTCGCACCACTCAGCCAGACGATCCACCTCCTCCCTGTAGGCGGCCTCATCGTTGTCACTGATGAGGCCAATCACCGTGGTGTCATCTGCAAACTTAATGATGGTGTTAGAACCATCAGCAGGTCTGCAGTCGTGGGTGAAGAGGGAGTAGAGGAAAGGGCTCATCACACAGCCTTGTGGTACACCGGTGTTCATTGTGATGGTAGATGAGCAGTGGTTATCCAGCCGGACATGTTGGGGGCAGTTGGTCAGGAAGTCCAGTAACCATTTGCAGATGAGGGAACTGATGCCCAGGTCTGTCAGTTTCCTGATGAGTTGTGAGGGGTGGATTGTATTGAATGCTGAACTGAAGTATACCACTAGACATATGTCTGAATACAGACAGTGGAAAAATGTCAGTCCTAGTTTTACTGGATCTCAGTGCAGCATTTGATACAGTTGACCACAACATATTACTCAAACGACTGGAGAACTGGACAGGTCTTTCAGGAACTGTACTAAACTGGTTCAAAACATACTTAGAAAACAGGAAATACTTTGTATCAATAGGTAACTTCACATCTGAGCAGACAAGTATCACATGTGGAGTTCCCCAAGGTTCCATCTTGGGACCCCTTCTGTTTAACATCTACATGCTCCCACTGGCACAGATTATAAACAACAACAAAATAAACTATCACAGCTATGCAGATGACACACAAATATATATCACAATGTCACCAGGAGACCGAGGCCCTGTACAGGCTCTTGGTAAATGCATTGAGGAAATCAATGACTGGTTGTGCCACAATTTTCTCCAGCTAAACAAAAACAAAACTGAGGTAATAGTCTTTGGCGCCAAAGAAAAACGATTACAGGTCACCAGAGAACTTCAATCTATACATCTAAAAACCACAAACCAGGCGAGAAATTTGGGTGTAGTGATGGATGCAGACCTAAACTTAGAAAAACACATTAAGACAATAACAAAGTCAGCTTACTATCACCTCAAGAATATATCAAGGATAAAAGATCTGATGTCTCAACAGGACCTGGAAAAACTAGTCCATGCATTCATCTTTAGTAGGCTTGATTACTGTAACAGCATCTTTACAGGTCTACCTAAAAAATCAGTCAGACAACTACAGCTCATTCAGAACTCTGCTGCTCGAGTCCTCACTAAGACCAAAAAAGTGGACCACATCAGTCCAGCTCTGAGGTCCTTACACTGGCTGCCTGTCCGTCAGAGGATAGACTTTAAAGTTCTGATGCTGGCCTATAAAGCTCTGAATGGTTTAGGACCAAAATACATCAATGACCTCCTGACCCAGTATGAACCTTCCAGATCCCTCAGGTCATCTGGATCCGGTCTTTTATCAGTTCCCAGAGTCAGAACCAGACACGGAGAAGCTGCATTCAGCTTTTATGCTCCTTATATCTGGAACAAACTCCCAGAAAGCCTCAGATCAGCTGAAACACTCAGTTTATTTAAATCCAGGTTGAAGACTCACCTGTTCTCAGCTGCATTTGAATAAAGCACCAAATCCACACTTTAAGCTTAAATTTCAAAACTTACATTTAACTACTGATTTTATCTACTGTTCTGATTTTATCTGTTTTGATTTTATATACTGTTTTGTTTGTTTGTTTGTTTGTTAATTAGTTAGTTAGTTTATTTGCTTGTTTTAATCAATTTTAAATCATGCTTTTTATTTGTTCTTGTTTCTAATGTCTCTGTAAAGCACTTTGAATCACCTTGTTGTTGAATTGTGCTATACAAATAAACTTGCCTTGCCTTGCCTTGCCTTGAAGTCTATAAACAGCATTCTGGCGTAGGTGTTGTTGTTGTCCAGGTGTGAGAGGACAGAGTGCAGTGCGATGGAGACTGCATCCTCTGTGCTCCTGTTCTGGCGGTATGCGAATTGGTGGGGATCCAGGGTGGGGGGGAGACAGGATTTGAAGTGTGCTAGGACCAGCTGCTCTAAGCACTTAGTGATGATGGGGGTGAGTGCTACTGGGCGGTAGTCGTTGAGGCAAGATGGGTTGGAGTTTTTGGGTATCGGGACGATGGAGGTGGATTTGAAGCAGGCCGGTACCACAGCGTGGGCCAAAGACAGATTGAATATGTCTGTGAGCACTCCTGCAAGCTCCCCAGAACACGCTCTGAGAACACGCCCGGGGATGCCATCAGGACCTGCAGCCTTGTGGACATTGATCCTGCTCAGCACCGCTCCTACATCGGTGGGGGAGAGAGTCAGAGGTTGGTGGTCTGGCGTCATGTCTGCTTTGGTTGTGGTTGTGGGGTTCCCTCGCTCAAAACGAGCATAAAAGTTGTTGAGCTCGTTGAGGAAGGAGACATCAGAGGATGCGGGGGAGGGTTTGGTGGTCCTGTAGTCTGTAATGGTCTGGAGTCCTTGCCACATGCGTCGGGGGTTGGAGTTGGAGAAGTGTTCTTCTACCTTCTTTTTGTAATGGTGTTTGGCTTTTTTGATGCCCTTCTTTAGATTAGCCCTGGCTGTGCTGTAGGCGTGTGCATCTCCTGACCTAAAGGCGGTGTTGCGGGCCTTCAGGAGGAGACGAACATCCCGGTTCATCCAAGGCTTCTGGTTGGGGTACATGGTGATCCGTTTCTGGGTGGTGACACTGTCTGTGGTTTCGGAGATGTAATCCAGTACAGATGAGGCGTACTGGTCCAGGTCTGTGTGGGTGAACATATTCCAGTCTGTGTTTTTAAATCTGTCCTGGAGCACTGCCTCTGTCCCCTCTGGCCACACTTTAATTGTCCTCACAGCAGGTTTCACACGTTGGATGAGTGGTGAATACCTAGGTGTGAGGAACAGGGAGAGATGGTCCGATTGTCCAATGTGGGGGAGGGGTGTGGCTTTGTAGGCTCCAGCCAGGTTGGAATACACATGGTCTAAAGTCTTGTCTCCTCTGGTGTGGCAGGAGACATGTTGGTGGAATCTGGGGAGGACTGTCTTTAAGTTGGTGTGGTTGAAGTCGCCAGCAACAATAAAAGCAGCCTCAGGGTGTTTATTCTGGTGTTTGTTAATGGCTGCAGAAAGTTCTTTCATGGCCAACCTAGCATTAGCGTCGGGGGGGATATACACGGCAGTGAGTATGATTGAAGTGAGTTCTCTGGGGAGATAATAAGGTCTGCATTTGACCATTAAAAACTCCGCATTAGGTGAGCAGTGACTCTCAGTAGTAGTGGAGTTCATGCACCAAGCATTGTTAATATAAATGCACAAACCTCCACCTCTGGTCTTGCCGGAGTCATCTGCTAGCCTGTCGGCTCGGTGTGTGTGGCGTCCTGCTAACTCGATAGCATTGTCCGGGCAGCTGTTGTTCAACCATGTTTCGGTGAAAAACATGACATTTGAGTCCATAATCCGTCTGTTGTTAGTGATGGAGAGCCGTATCTCATCCATTTTGTTTGCCAGAGAACGGACATTGGCGAGGAAAATACTGGGTAAAGGCAGCCGGTGTGGTGTTAGCTTTAGCTTAGCCCGTAGCCCTCCGCGCCTACCTCGCCTTTGTTTACGATCTCGGCGCCGTCTGCGTGCACTTCCGCCCGGCCGGGGAGAGTGGGCAGCCTCCGGTGTTCTGGAGATCTCTGGGATGAGTCGGAGATCGGCGATAAAACTGTTGGAGTTGTGAGTCCAGATGTCCAGAAGCTCTTGTCTGCTGTAGGTCAGCAACGCACAGCAATTCTGGACGAATAATCCGGTTAAAAGTAGATAAAAAACCGCTTTATACACCATGCAAACACCAGCCGGCTGGTGTATTAGGAACACCTTGCTGGTACTGGGTTGCACCTACCTCAGCACCTGTGTAGCTCAGCAGAGAGATCAGAACTATACAAGACACATAAAAAAAACCTTGTTAAACTTTGTTCATCAAAGTTGCTAAACTAAATCAAAACCATCAGAAAAGCCTTTTAATGAAAACATTGAAGAGCGGCTGGAAGAAATGGTAAATGGCCTGTATTTGTATAGTGCTTTACTAGTCCCCAAGGACCCCAAAGCGCTTTACACATCCAGTCATCCACCCACTGACAGACTGGTGATGGCAAACTACATTGTAGTCACAGCTGCCCTGGGGCGCACTGACAGAGGCGAGGCTCCTCCACTGGGCCCTCTGACCACCACCAACGGGTGAAGTGTCTTGCTCAAGGATACAATGACCGAGACTGTCTGAGCTGGGGCTCGAACCAGCAACCTTCGGATTACAAGACGAACAGCCAACTCTTGAGCCACAATCCCCCCTTGAAAAGGAAAAAAAAAACCATCTGCGGTTGGCACAGTACTGCAACCTGATAAATGAGAGAGACCGGGCAGGTCTGCTCCCCAGTGTTATTAACTGAATAACTGACTTGAATAGAACAATAGAAGACTTTTATAGTCAGTGCACATTTACAACAAAATAGTAGGTGTTCCACAACAACTGTGGAATAAAATAAAATATTAGACAGCAGGAATAAATGACAAACAGGAGAAATTTATACAATCAGGAGGGATATATACAAAAATATACATAAAAAATAAGAGAAAGGCACAGAACAAAATTGAAAAATTGCAAACTGCTTGGAATTAGTGATGGTGCAAAAGAACAGTGAAGGACATAGGTTGTCTGAATCATTAAAACGCTGCAAATAGAACCCATTAAAAAAAAATACAGCAAGCATTCTATGAAGCTATGGGGGACACAGACTGATAAAAAAAAAATCTTAAGATTGCCACAGCAAAATGAGCATGCATCCCCGATCAGATGCTATGCTTAACCTTGACAGTGCTGGAGGGTTTGTTAGAGCACTTCAGTGTCAGTAGGTGGCAGCACCAGATCATGGTTTCAACTTGAAACCATGATCTGGTGGCAGTTAAACCAAGCTTGAAGCGCGCACACACACACACAGAGAGAAACACACACACAAACTGTGTGGTGCCAAATGTATAATGAATATTTCAAGTTAATACCTAAACTATCATCTGTGTTTAGGTCACTTCTGTTACCAGATACCAGTCTATGTTATTTTAGGTACTAATGGTCACTGTCGGTGTTACAACAAATAAAATCCACTGCAGCACTGACTATGACCAGTGATGTAAGTGTTTACTGATGTGTAATGCCTTCCAAAATGATGTGTTTAAATTAGAAAAAATGTAGTAATACAACACACTACTGTACTGAATTCAGTAATAATATAAAAATGTTGTTGCTGCTTGCATTTGCACAATTGATGGATTAAATATATATCAGATGTGTTTTTTTTCCTGCTACAATCAACTGATGTCAATTTGTGTGCAAGGAGAAGGAAAATAGTGGTGAGGTCTACAACTTTTGATGAGTGAATGAGTGGATATAATACTGAGTATGGAATGCCAGGACTGCCATAATGAATTAATTAAATACACCATTAAATAATTAATTAAATGTGGCAATAATTAATTAAAATTTGAATTAATTAATTAAATAAATAGTTATGACACATGTAATTAATTAATTATTGACACATTTAATTAATTATTTATGTATTTCACATTTTAATTAATTATTGACACATTTAATTAATTTATTATTGACACATTTAATTAATTATTTATGTATTTCACATTTTAATTAATTATTGACACATTTAATTAATTATTGACACATTTAATTAATTATTTAATGATATATTTATTTATTTCATTTTGGCAGTCCTGGCGCCTGGCTCTCATCATGAAATAATTTTATCTGTCAGCCTCACCCCCAACTCACGGGGCGGGGTTAACGCTGCCCATGCAGCTTCTCTAACATTTGATTGGTTGCCGTGCAAAGTAAGTCAAAACAGGTCGATCCTAGATAATCGATCGCTTGTGTAGACTTGGGGCAGCCAGGTATCCCAGAATGCATTTCAAATCACAGGCAGAAATGGTGGTGGTGTAGTTTTAAAATATCCCGTTTTTCTGTCACCTACTACACTTTTAACAGTGTTTTAGCCGCGAATGTCGCGCCGTAATCTTCACATGTCTGGTCAGGTTGCCAACATAGAACATGTTTGCAAAAGTGCTCAGATGTTTTCAGAGATTTCACTAGCTCTGCTAACAGTTAGCATGCAGAGTGCACCCAGGGGGTTACGTTAACCGGTTTGTTTACATATTCCACTCTCCGTGTTCCACATGTTGCATTCGCAGATTCTCATTTTCACCGAACGATCGTCTCTTTCCGCCTGGTTTTGTGTCTCTGTGCTTCTGCAACATAAAAGAACGAGCTGACATTTTTCTCACGAAACCAGCGATCAGCTCAACAGACCCTCAGTTTACCTGCATGCAGACGGAGGTCAGACAACAATTTTACATGTATGATCTTAAAACAGGACACAGCCACTATACGTGCTGCACAGTAAAAAATGGAGTGTCAATATTTCAGTGTAAACCCATTTTAACCTAGAGAGAGTATATACAACTCTGTGAGGAGTAAACCAGCTCTAACGTCAGAGTTAAAAGTCAGTGTAAAGTTCTGTAGACACGGAGTGAAGACATAACTCCACACAGTGTTGATTAGTACCAGTCCGCAGGCGTGTGCGGTCTGAGAGCTGTGACGCACGCGGAATTTTCTCCGAAGAGCTACCACAGTTAGGTAAGTTAAGTTAACATTCCCATACTGGTAACATTGTTTAGTAAGTATTTTTAAACTAAATAGCTCTTTATAGTTACACTGATGTCGAGTGAGGACATGTTAGCAGCATTTACCCATAGGTTTAATGATATTGTCGAGTAGCTACATGCTAACCGTTGCTAAAAGTTCAAATGTTCGTTATCCTCTCACTTTGTTAAGATTAACCTAAAACACGTTAACTATGTATTTCTTCTAAGTGCAGCTTAGATAATATTATTGTCACATGTCTAATGGGATAGTTTTAGCAACTAAATTACCGTTTATTAGTAAGCTAATAATCGCTAATTAGCTTCGAAGGAACTATCAGAAAAAGTGGGTAACATTACAATAAAGTTTACTCTACTGATTTATATTCTTTTAAGCAAATGCCAAAGGCTTACACTAATTTAGAATTAATTCAGATTATTTTGTATAAATTAATTGACAGCAATGTTAATGATATGTTAATATACATTAATTGTTCACAGAAATAAAGCGAATTGCAGTAAGAGCGACCAATACTTGATAAGTAGACTAAAGTTTGTCATGGTTCGAATTTGAGGAGAAAACAAACGACTGCATGGTCTCTCAGTTGATGTCAAAATAGTGATTTTATTATACATATGTACATATGGGGAAGATGAGCATCGCAAGCCGTTAAGAGCCGATCTCCCCCTCTCACCCCTCTCACAAGGCTTTTATTGCAATGAATGACGTCACAGTTAGATCTTACTAGAAATGATAACACTTCCCCTCAGTCAGAAAGTTCTCCTTATATGGCCTCCAGATATTTCCACTCCTCAGTCTCTGGGAATCTAACCAATTGTGTATACAGTGTGTATTTTGTGTAATTGTGGGTTTAGGCCAAAGAAAGTTGAGTGTCCTTATCTGACTTACTGGGTCCGCCTGGAGCTACAGCTATGCTGGTAGAGAATTACCTTGTAGCCGATTTACTAAGAATGATATGATGAATGATACAATGATATATTGCTGATAAACTGATGCAGACTCATGAAGTAATAATGAAATAATAACAGTGCATGTAAATGATATCAGTGAGATTAAAATGACATACATTATCCTAACAACTCCTTTGATCTCACATATAAGGTAACATATGATAACAAAATAATCTCCACAAGTTATTAAACAATATTAGATGTTAGTCACACTTGGTCCATTTGCAGTAACACTGGTTGATAAAGGATCTTTATTAGCAGTTAATCTGTTACTTATTTCTTCATGCTGTAGCTGTTAAGTAATATTAACTTTTAACTGCTTCTATGTTGTATAAAAACTAAAGCTCTAAAGTACATCCACAGTCTTAAACTCTTTCCTTTATTATTTTTTTCTCTTTTGTTTTGTGAACAGAATATGTTGCTGCGTGTTTTGTTTGGTGGGGAGCAGAAGTATGTTAGGCTGTCTGACCTGACATTTGATGCTTTCATGAAAGAAGGTTATAATAATCAGGATAAAACAAGATAACAATGTTTACCTGGTCAATATACAAGCTTAATTATAAGCTTAATTATATTCTTACTCAACTACCTAAGTTGATAATTGTTTCTACTTCAACAATGAATGAGAATTACCTATATTCTTAAGCTTCATCTCATCAATATTTTGTGAAGACATAGCCTTACTCTACCATTTGATAAGAAAATGCATGGCCTTTTTTTTTTTTTTTTAACAATTTCTGTGACCAGTCTGACACAGAAGTAGACGCAGAGGTGTTTGAAGAAATAGTGAAGGGGTCACCTGTAACCTTCCGAGTCATGCTGAGCAATGAAGAACTTGGTAATCACTCACATACGTATATGTTTATATGAAATTTAAAGGTTGAGATTGAAGCATTAACAGTTAAATTTAATGCTTCTGCTTTGGTCATGTTCCTTAATGCACAGGTGTATCTCTGTCATCATCATCTTCTCCATCGGATGATACAATCATTCTAAACTTCACAATGTGTGAACCTCCTGAAGAAGCAGCAAACACTGAAGGAAGACAACCTAAAAGGCCATGCCATATAAACTATGAGGCAAAAGCTGTGGGTAGTGAACATTGTTAGTCTAATTTGCATGTTCGATGTGAAGTGTTTTTATGTAATCGTTTTCCAGTTTTTCTCAAGGTTTAAAAAATTTCTGACTTCATATTTTATGTCTATTTAAGTTGATTGGAAAAATCCTAACAACAAAGCCTGGTGGTGAACACATCATACAAGAGTATGCAAAAACCAAATCTCTGACAGATGCAACTAGAAGACAGATGATAAACATACTTGCTGCTGAGATGACAGAAGCACATGGGTAAGAATCATAAATGTAGTCTATAAAGAAACATTTTTAGTATTGTATTATTTTTAATTGTGATGTTCAATGCCAATTGAGTGACGGTCATCACTGAATTTATACATTAGGACATCTCCCCCTAAAAGTGTAAGAGTGATGTATGCGCAGGGGATTGTTGCTCTGTTTCCATATCTGGAAGACCCATATTCACAACATGGATATGTAAGTAAAGGGGACTTTGCAACATTAAACACATAGTTGCCCTCAGAAATGTTGATAACATTCTGCTTGTATTTAATTACATAAGAACATTACTATGATCCAGAGAGCGGTTCAGGATACCTTACGTGGTGGTTGAAGACAATTCAAAGAAAAGCTGCAGAGGAAAGAAGTGTCTCACTTTCCAAATCTCCTAAAAGTAAGTTCACTTGTGATTTAAATGATTCTGATATAATTTGTAGGCAGGAGTCAATCAAATTGTTTTTTCTTAAGTTGGCGGGCCAGGCCGTGGTCGATCCAGACCACTCACCACTGAGACAGTGTTATCAGATGAGGATGTAAAAGCAGCTATTGCTCTTTTAAGACACTCTGCTGATGAAGACACTATCCGTGAAAAGATGAAAGCTACCTTCATTTATCGGCATTCAATGGTCAGCGATGATAAGAATGCAGCAGATGTCTTCATAGTCTTCCTGCGGTTTCTGGACACACCAGGACTGGTAAGACATCTTCATTTGTTGAATCACTGAAATATTCCATGCAGCTTGCAATTTCACTCATTACACCTCTCTTATCTTCTATTTTTGCATTATAGATAGAACAAGATTTCAGACTCCTGTTTGATGAGGTCACTGCCAACAAATTCTTGGAGAGGTGGCCCATCGATCTCAAATCAAAGATTGTAAAGGAAAGTCATGGACTTGTACCCACCTCGGAGCTCTTGGAGTTGATGTGCAATGCTGAGTCAGCTACTGAAGTTGAGAATGGTATGACTGACTGTTTTTATTTGCCATTGTTGGTTATATAGGCAATTCTGTCTATTGAATGTATTTTTGGAGTAATTCTTTGTTTATTCGTCTGTAGGCTGGGACAGTGACATGTCTGCTATCTTGCTGCTGCTACATCTGCTACCGCCATCTGCACAAGGGCGAAAGAGACCAGGAAAGATGTCTGCATCTCAAGCTGTCGATAACCTCATCAAATTCCTAAAGGTATGCTATTTAAAACATATATTCCATCACTGCCATTGTAATGTACAGTAAGGTGATCTAATCTAATGGGATAGTCACTAAATACTGCTGTTTAATGTGTTGTTGTAGGCTGGAACCAGTGTACAGCAGCATCTAGACAACATCACCCGAAGCAGTCAGCCCTACCTTCTTGCTCAGGGACCCACAAGAAGCAGCATTCACACCTTCTTCATTGTGATTGACAAGCATGCACTTCCATGTAAAGCGACAGGTTCAGTAGGAGCCCTTGATGAACTCTTTAAGGCTCATTATGTCTTTGATACGTCATACAGTTCATCCCTGACCAACTTTTTCCACTTTTCTGCAAACAACCATTTACAACATTGATGTTGGGGAAACAAAGCAAACTCCCAGAGTTGCGAGCAAGAATGGTGCGTTAGTATCCATTGAGATCCAAATAATGAAGTGCTTTCTTTGCAAAAGTGATCATGGTAGACCAAACAGCCTTGTAAAACACCTTAAGGTAATTCATGGTCTCTGTACTGGGAGGACACTATATCTCAAAAGTGGCCAAGTGGGATGCTCACGTTCTTTTAGTAGTTTTTCTGGCTTTAGAAAGCACCTGAACAAATGCCACGTAAGCAGTTCATTTGATTCTGCAGAACTAGATTTTTCACCAGTTCAAAGTGTTACGGACACAAGTACTACTGCTAATGTTGATGTGGTGCCTGAACATTTAGAGGCTGAGTCGGAATTATCTTCAGCAGACCTTGTAAATAGTTGTGCAGCTGTTATTTCTGATCTAAAGGCAGCAGGTGTAGGCCAAAGTGTAGTGAATTCCATGGAAGAGATTGTTCAAGATATCCAACAACATGCTAAAGAAACAGTCATTAAGCATGTATTTAGTAATGAAAGAGAAACAGAAATGTGCAAGAAAATTGAAGCATGTTTTGATGAGTTAGAGAATCCTTTCTCAGTTCTTAATTCTGAGTACAAGAGGTCAAAATATTTATCAGACAAGTGGGAAACTGTAGAACCAGTTGAATGTGTAATTGGCTCAAGATTTGACACAAGGCGAAATAAAAAGACTGGAACATATGATCAGGCAGTTGTTCAAGATAAATTCATGTATGTTTCAATTTTATCAACATTGGAATCAATATTTAATATCAATATGTTGGAGAAATGTTGAAAAAATCAGACACTTGTGATTCAAGACTCAGAGATATTTGTGATGGATCTCTATTGAAGACTCACCCTCTTTTTTTCAACAGAAAAGCACACAGTTCAGATCCAAATGTTCTATGATGACTTTGAGGTTGCAAATCCTCTTGGTTCCAAGCGAGGTATTCACAAGTTGGGTGCAGTATATTTTACCTTAAGAAACTTCTCTCCCAAATGAAATTCTTTTTTGGCCAACATACACCTTTGTGCCTTATTTCATGCACAAGATCTGAAACGTTATGGTTTTAGTGAAATTCTTGCTCCTATTGTTCGAGACATTAAAGTGTTAGAGAGCGATGGTATTGAGATTCCACTATTCGGTGGTTATGTTCGTGGTAGTGTGGTACAGGTCACTGGTGATAATTTAGGCTTACATAGCTTGTTTGGTCTGGTGGAGTCTTTCAGTGCAAGGTACTGTTGCAGGTTTTGTTTAGCTGAAAAAGATGACTTTCAAACAGAATTCTCTGAAGATTCCCCCAAAATAGTGTTGCGCACCAAAGACAACCACACTGCTCACTGTCAGGAAATGTCTAATAATCCATTGCTTCCTTATGTTTTTGGTGTAAAGAGTTCATGCTTATTGAATTCACTGACATATTTTCACACAACTGAGAACTTCTCAGTTGATGTGATGCATGATGTTTTGGAAGGAGTGGCCCAGTACGAACTGAAGTTATTGTTTTTGTATTTAAAAGAACAACATCTTACATTGGGAGAACTGAATTTGAGAATACAAAGTTTTGATTATGGATTCATGGAGAAAAACAATAGGCCAGTAGCTGTGAATTTAGGTGGAGAGTCTAATGATCTGGGACTGAATGCTATTCAGACATGGTGCTTACTGAGGAATGTTCCCCTCATGTTTGGAGATTTGGTAACCTCTACTGACCAACATTGGGGCCTACTACTTTTATTACTACAGATAGTTAACTGTTATGACTGTGACCGTAATCATGTGTGTGAATTTGAGTGTCCAGGTGCTCCTCCGTGATTGGTGCACCCAGGGTGGATGGCTCACACCGATTGGCTGAGGACTGGGAGGCAGCGGATAAGAAGAGACCGCCAGGGACTGTCAAGTTCATTCATCCTCGGCCCAACCCAACCGGCAGACCGTTCACTGTGTCAAAATATTATGTTAATGTAAGAGCATGCAGGGGTGGACCGCCTTTCTGTTTGATCAGTTTTCTCCTGTTTTGTTAGGCAGGGAGGAAAGTGATTGTCGTTTGGTTTAGTTCTTTGGAGTGTAGGTAAGTTGTGTTTATTTCCTGAGATAGGGTACTTTTTATTTGTTGTTTTGGCCTTGGGTTCACCCTGAAGTTGTGGTATGCTCCCTTCCTTTGTTAACGGCACTTCTTGTAAATAAATCACTGTCACAAAATATTAAGTGTGTGACGTGCTGCTTGGGGTTGGACGGGGATGGATCACCCTTTATGCTGTGGTCTGGCCGCGCCTAGACGGGCCATAACATTAACATTGTATTTTCTCCTATGTTATCTCAAGGTATGTGTGTGTATATTTAAAACATTTGATTGTGGAACACCACAAACTGTTCAAGATGTTGTATCCCCAGAAAAAACTTTTACCAAAGCACCATTTTCTTATCCATTATCCTCGCTGCATCCAAAAAATAGGGCCTGTACTTCATAGTTGGTGCATGCGCTATGAAGGTAAACACAATTTTTTCAAGAAACGGCTCAAATCATTCAAAAATATCACCAAAACGCTGGCCAAAAAACACCAGAATTATATGGCATACATTTGGCAATCTTCAACAACCTTTAGTCGGTTAGACATTGGTCCAGGAAAAATGGTGTCTTTAGATATGGTAAAAGGAGGTTCTGGAATTGCAATAGCAATGCAACTGCCCAATAGAGTTCAAGTTATGAAAGTGAACTGGGCTAAACAGAATGGTATTGTTTACCGCCCGCATTTGGTTATTTGTGGCAAAGTAGTGTCTGAAATGCCTGTGTTTTACCAGATTGAGTCAGTTCTGATAATACATGAGAAACTGGTACTTCTCACTTTGCCATTATGTACAGTAGCCTTTCAAGAACCATTTCCATGCTTATGAGTTGACCAGGATAAAGCAAGATTTAGTTGTCTTTCATGTTGACAGCCTGCATTATCCCAGGCCTTTTGACATACAATTGTCGTATGGAGTGAATGACAACGCTCTCTTTGTGGTCCCATATTGCTTTCTCTGGTGAGCATCATAGCTACTGTCATTTGTAAGAGTTTGTTATGCTAATAAATGCTGTTACTGTAACCTGTATGTTTGTAGTTATTTTCATAATATAGGATAGATCACAGCCATTTAGAAATATAGCATCATATGATAAATATGAAAAAATAATAAATGAAATATTATTACACATTATTACACATTATTACACAGTGAACTTGGACTAAAAATAACTCTATAAAGTGAAATCATATTACTCTAAACAGTGTGAATAACCCTCAGTGTTAAATATTTTTACACATTTTGTTGTTAATTTTGACACTAAACTGAGTAGAATTAACACTAAAAAGTTAACACTGGCCATAGAGTAAATTTTACTCAAATTTTGAGTGGGACCAAATGTTATCTGAAACAGAGTTAAAATCAACTCTCTAAGTGTAAAATTGACACTGTTTTTTACTGTGTGGCCTCATATCAAATGTGAAGGCAGACTGAGTCTACACAGCAAATCCAGCATGTCCAAATTAACACTGTCGGATTTGATTTCAACACTATTAAAGTGTCTATATGGGTCCACACCAGAGAGTGTTAATTTAACTCTTTTTGGAGAGTTGGTACGTTAACTCTGATTTAGTGTTAAACACCAAATCTGTCTGGAGTTGATAATTTAACACTTGGTGTTAAGAGTTTATATATTAACTCTCAAAGAGTATTTTAGTTTAACTACGTAAGAGTTATCTTCTAATTCATTCTAAAAAGCGGGAATTTTACTGTTCTGAACTTCTAGAAATTTCTTTTGGAAATAAACATTTACTAAAAAGATGCAATGGTTTTTGAAAAACATTTATTCTGAACTGTGCACCACAATTTCAAAACATTTTCTGAAAGATGTAACAGTGTACATGTTCTCACTTTCATTAGAATTTTGTTTATCAAAAGGTCTGACATGGTAAATGCAAATAACAGCATTCTCATCACTTATTTCTTCAATACAATATGCATGTCCTTCATTCATCCCTTTGTGGAACTTCAACGCACTTCTGCTCTCCCCCATATTCCATCTTCACAAGCATATCCTGTGTGGAGATTGAATAAAAATTAGTTGACACTAATTAACGGCACAAATAATCCAGTAAACAATTGCAGCACAGTAAAAAAAAAAAGGAATCCTCTTTGAGCCAGTACTTGTGTAGAGTATTTTCCCAAAAGACAAGGACACAGGCAACAGGTAATACTGAACTAAATGTAAAACCTCAACTTTTTTCATTTTTACCTAAACCGTG
Organism: Aulonocara stuartgranti; assembly: GCF_965226115.1. Lineage (NCBI taxonomy): Eukaryota > Metazoa > Chordata > Actinopteri > Cichliformes > Cichlidae > Aulonocara > Aulonocara stuartgranti. The sequence continues at coordinate 22,685,921 of NC_138944.1, read as the reverse complement.
TGCACAAAACTCTGGAGGGATCTAAATGCTACCGTAGAATCCAGTCAGGACGTCTGCTACTGCTGTTTGCTCGTTTTTTTTATTTTTTTTTTATGGGCGATCGTTTTCAGGCTTCAAGTAGCACCATTATACCAACATTTCACATTCTAGACATTGTTTTAGGTGTATTTGACCAAAAGTTTGACTGAAAATTCACATGCAAGCTTTTTTTCAAGGCTGTGGTATTTGCCCGCAAACAATACCTTTCAGCTAGCTAAAACAGAATATTATGCTATCAGCGAGCAACATGGCTAATGCCTTTCACACAGCTTTGTCTCAACTCCAAAGAGCCACAGAAGTAAAAGCTAATAACAATTGAAACAATCTTTGAAAAAATGACTTACCAAGCATGGCAAACAACTCAAATATGTAGAGCAAAATGTTCTGAAACGGCTTCACTTCAGCTTCGATTGGAGCCGTGCTGGGGGCGGAGTCTGTGAATTTACTCTGTTGGTGTCATAGCCCCTCTAGGAGTTCAGAGTTAAGAGGTCAAGAGTTAATGTTTCCATTGTAACACCTCCAGATTTGAAATAGAAACACTCATTTTTAACACTCGATTTTAACTACTATCATTTTACACCTCAGAGTTACATTAAAAGAATGTGACTCTGCTTAGAGTAAAATTAACTCTACTTTTGCAAGGAGACTATTAACACCAAAAAATTTAACACTTTTGAATTTGCTGTGTACGTTTGACGTTTGTTTATATCTAATCTTCCTTTTCAAACATTTAAACAGCAGCGAGTCTGCAGCTGAGGGAATACAAACTCAAATTGTCGGAACAGGTTTGCTCGTTTCTTGGATTCATTTGGTGATTTATTAAATGTATAACTGTTATTCTAATCTGCTGCTGAGTCTCTTACACTTTTCTTTATGCTGTATATTTTCACGTCTCTGGAATAGTTGGCAGTTAGATAGTCAGCTGGGAAACTCATGGAGCTGAGGATATCGTGGATATGCTGACCTCGCTCCGTGGTGTACAGGGCCGTTTACCCTCATGATTAATATTCACAATAAAAATATTAGCCGAACATCATGAAGTCTGTATGTGTTTCATAGTGTCGAACAACCTTTGTACAGTTAAAGCCAGCAGGTACTACATGACGGAAACACCAACGTTATCTCTTTTATGCGTTTATACACAGATTACTGAACAAAAACCCAAAGATCAGATGTTAAACAGATTTATTTGCTCTCTCTCGTCCTTAAACATGTTTTTAATGTTAGTTATAATTCAGAATTGGCGACTGAAACACGTAGGACACATAAGAACATCAGGAAATAAAACACCGATAAATATAACCTCAGTAAAAGAAGTCAGCGGGGGTTATTACATTTGTGTACCGGGGCCTGCGCTTTGTCGGTGGTAATAACAGCTCGATTGCTTGCGAGGCGAGCGGGTCTATCCCACGCTTTGCCGTGAGACTGGGCAGACATCTCCGAAATCATCGAAGCACTTTTGCAAAGAGGCTGTATCTTGACAAACCGACCAGACACATGAAGATTAAACCACTACATTCTCGGCTAAAAAAATATTAAAACGGTATTTGGCGACACACAAACAGGGTTTTTCAAAGTTCAGTTCTGTTAGCTTCCACATGCCGGTTGTTGTGTGCTAGAAACAATGGCCACCAGGCCAAAGCAATGGTTTTGACTCGATCAGCGTTAACCCCGCCCCCTGAGTTTGATGGGTGAGGCTGACAGATAAAATTATTTCATGATGAGAGCCAGGCGCCAGGACTGCCAAAATGAAATAAATAAATATATCATTAAATAATTAATTAAATGTGTCAATAATTAATTAAATCTGTCAATAATTAATTAAAATGTGAAATACATAAATAATTAATTAAACGTGTCAATAATTAATTAATTACATGTGTCATAACTATTTATTTAATTAATTAATTCCAATTTTAATTAATTATTGCCACATTTAATTAATTATTTAATGGTGTATTTAATTAATTCATTATGGCAGTCCTGGCATTCCATAACTGAGAGGCTGAGTGTGTGTTGGTAAAGTGTAAACTGCATCAAGGACAGAAAAAAAATCGCCATCGTAACATCAACTCTGTGTAAAAATCTACAAAAAGAGCACGCTAACACCAAGTTAACCAGTGAGAAAATTCTTACGGTTTGATTTCCTTGAATTAAACTCTTCCAAAAAAAAAAAAACACACTTTGTTCTTTTTAGCCGCTGAATGATGTTCGTGCTGTTTTTAGTCTGTGATCGAGGTTAAGCTGTTTGTCTGTTCGTTGTTATCTGCTGAGTAGAGGTGTGAATCAGTTAGAGACAAATTTTCCATCAGCGCTTTTTCTCAAACCCACAGAACCACACGACAGGAACGACATGTGAGAGCAAAGTTTACTGATGCTGCAGAAGTGACAGCATGGTGCCTATAAATGAAATAAACAAAACACAAAGTTACAGAGGACATTTAAAGTAACGCATTACATTTATATTTCTAATTAATGTAATTATACTATATACAGACAGACTTATACAACCACGAGAGTGATTATAAGAGTGTATATTATAATGAGAGGACACTACTCAGTATAAACAAATAAATATTACAAGTCAAATTCCTCAGGTCTGATGGGCTGTGTGGACCAGTTTGAGACCAGCAGCTGGATGTCAGTGGTTGGACTGGTGGACTACTTCAGTGAAGAGTAGACGATGTCTGGCTCTGGTTTAAAGTCTGAACTCGTGGATTTTCAACAATACGAGAAGGAAAAACATATTTTATCATAAGGTACAGACTCACACTGTATATACTGTACATTATTGTCAGCACCTTGATGAGAGTTTGCTTTTTGTCTTCGATTAACAGCTCAGTGGATAAAGTAGGAGGAGCTGCTGCAGTTTTATATGCAGAGTGTTTTTAAAGGACAGTTTGAGATGCTGAGGTGTGGTTCATTTACATTTTACTTAAAGTCTTATTTTCATGCAGAGTTCTAATGTCATCTTGTCTTTTACTTGATAAAAAGTAGAATAAAGAGTTCTGTTTTTATGTTTTATACAAATGTTCATCATCCAGTGATGACAAATTCACTGCATTGAGGTTGGTTCACGGTGCAGCTGCTGCTTTAACCACTTCATGACATCTGTGCATAAAGACATCCTGATCACAGGCATAACAACTCTATGTGAGATGTTGTGGTCTATCATAAACTCTCATGAACTTCTTCAGCTGTTCTATCACAAGCATAAAACAGATTTACTCATAAATACAAATATAATGCGTGGAACAAAAAACAGCCCATTAACCAGGGGTCCTCACAGACTGACTGGGCCAGGATGCAAGGATGGAAACTATAAAATGATTCAAACCATACCAGTGAAATACAAATCTGTGGCATATATCGCATACCTGAAATAAAAACTTGTGAAACTCACCGGGATCTCATCACCTGCCTCCACCTCACACCTCTAAGGCCTCAGTATACTCGCTGTAATGGTCGCTCACTGTAGCAAAACAATGGGTGTTGCCATTAACACAATATCGCCACTTTAGCACTGCTTTAGGAGAAGATGTCTTCTTCCCATTTTCAAACTTTTGTATGTCTGCATGTCTCTGACCCCTGTGGAATACCATAAAAATTATGGTAAACACTGACAGGGTTGCACACTTGTGAGTTAAACACAGCTGTGGCGACCGCGGCTCAACATGCCAAGTTATAAAAATCCAGAAGTGACAACCAGCTAATGTGCTACAAAGATTGTGTTAATTGACGCAGGATGGAACGTCAAAATTGGCTTGCGACATCCACGACGCAAGTGACTCGTCCAGCATAATGGCACTGTCAGCACGCAGCCATGTGTAAAGAACGATGTTATGCAAAGCAACTTTCCACTAGTGGACACTTTAGCACAAACAGGTGTGACTCACAGAGTGAGGAGACAGTTTCAGCAATTTTACACATGAGAAAATCCATCAGACTGTACATGAAGGCAGCTCACTGATTTAAATTTAATCTAGTGTTGAGGTTTTGATTTGATTAACATTCATTAGAAACCCCAAATAGAAAAGCTGCAAACAGAAAAAGTGCCTGTTTAGGGTTAAAACTAATTCAACATTAGTCTTGGTGAAGTAAAATCTTACCAATTTGACTAACTTTACACAAATTGATACTCAACTCTTCAGACAAACAATTTGTTCAGAGTTATTTCAGCCACTGAAAGATGTTCCTGCTGTTTTTAATCTGTGGTTGAGATTAAGTTGTTTGTCTGTTCTTTCTTATCTGCTCTGTTATCAGTTAGAAACACAACTCACATTTTTCCATCAGCAATACTTCTGAAACCCACAGAACCACATGACAGGAACAACATGTGACAGCAAAGTTTATTGATGCTGCAGAGAAGGCAGGACAACGCTGTACAGATGACATTCATATTTTAGTTATACTACTAACACTCATACAAACACTTAGAGTGTATATTTTAATGAGAAGGCACTAGAGAATATATGCAAATCAACATTGTGTGGCTGTGTGGACCAGTTAGAGACCAGCAGCTGGACGTCAGTGGTTGGACTGGTGGACTACTTCAGTGAGGAGTAGACGATGTCTGTCTCTGGTTTAATGTCTGAACACAAACACACACACAGTTCAACATGAGAAGAATAAACAGATCTGTAAACTCATGTTTATGTAAAGTAAATGAACACAACAGGAGAATGTTAGTGAAAGTATCAGAGCATCACAGTTAAAGTCTGAAGAAGAATAAAATCAAATCTTTATGTTAAAGAGAAGTTTATGTATCTGACATCTTACAGACACAAACTGAGTTTCATTAAAACACACACAGAGGACATCACTACAAATACCACAACTTCTAAATGCACTGTTAGTGTATTGTTCCTCATGTAGCACAAAGATGATGTGATCATCTTTTTTCTACTTTGGAAAATCACCCTCTGGTTATATTTGGTCACTGGTTATTAACAGTAGGAGAAGAAAAAAACCCCACTAATTTTACCACAAGCTACAAAACAGCCCCACACTTCGAAACACACTATCATCAGCACTGTGATGAGAGATCCCAGTTTAGCTTCATATGTCAGCTCATTGAAAACAACAGGAGGAAGTAGCTGATGTTGGTGAGGATGCAGATAAATGAAATGTTTACAGACAACATCAGCACCATTCATTATTAATACATAAAATCCAAAATCAAAATAATAATCTGTACCAAACTGCCCTTAAGTTGTGGTTGATATTTCAGCATCTGGCTGAAGTGACTGAAGAGGTGTGAGCATAAAGTGAGTAGGATTTTTTAAATGACAAGTTCTTTCAAATGTAACGTTTCAACAAACGTTCAACGCTCAAAGATAATCAAACACACAAACAGTTTGTCTCACAGTGTGTTGTAGCTGAAGGTTCAGCTGCTGTATTTGACAAGGAGAGAAATGAAAGTGTTATGACCGTGTGCAGGGAGGCAGGAAAAGGATCCAACATGCAGACTCCTGGAGGCAGAACTTAACCCTATAAGACCTACCATAGAACCAAGTCCGCCAGAGCTTATAGTATATTTTTACATGCTGTGGAGTAGGGCTGGGCCATATTATACCGTTCACGGTAATACCGGTATAATGTTAGGCAACGATAGGAAAATGAAATATCGCGATAGAATATGAGTAAAACGCGCATGCGCAGTGCCTTTGTTTTCATACGCACATGGCCGATTGTTGAGTGAAACAGATGAACCAGAATTGGTTTGTAAAAATGGTGCAACTTCAGTGATGTGGAACTGGTTTGGTGTTTGTCCGTCAGATACACGACAAAGCACATTTTTTTTGCAGAACATGCAAGCGGCCGTCGTTATTGTTGTATTTGTCGGACTAAGATGCTCTTAAATCTGGGAGTAATCTGGGTCCTAAACCCCCCTCGTCAGGTCAAACGAACACTGCAGCATTAACTGAGAGTTAAAAACTGTCTAAATTCTTTCATCTTTAATAAAAACGATCAGCATTGTTGCTTTACCAGGTGTAACTATGAAGTTTAACTTCCAGGCATCCATGAAAACAAAATGTATTACATTTAACGGAGTTAGAAGATAGCAGGAAGCTAGCGGAAGTTAGCTCGCTAGTTTCGCTAGTTACCTAAGCATGATATTGCATGTTCTGACTGAGAGATTTCTGAAAAAAATCAAACGTACAGCTCTGCTATCACTTCCAACATAAATGAAGACAGGAAACTAAACAGCAGTGACGTTTGTAGGGTTACTGAAGTTGGGCTAGCTGGTATATAATGATGTGCTACGTGATCGCTAGCGACACAGCTATGTTAGCATAACATAAACAGTGAAGCTGGAGGACGAACACTAACACTTTTCCACTTATAAAAGTTAACGTGAAGGTTCCTGATAGTTAGAGACAAATGCAATCGCATGGCAGGATGCTGTAAACGGACCAAACTTCAGTCAGGAGAACAACTGAGATAATCCATCCACAATACGAGGTTAGTCATTAATATACTGCAACAACATGGGAATAGAGCAGAATTCATTCATTAATAAATCAATGGTACAGAAGTGGAGGAAACAAGAAGAATGAGTTTAATAAAGTTTGATTTATCTGACTGCTTTGTTTCGCTTAATGTGCTTTATAATCCCGTGCACCTTATGGCCCGAAAAATACATACTGCACACTGCAGTTTAATGTTGCAAAGCACCTCTTTTTAACTTCAGTGGATATTATACATGGTTATGCTCAGGATATGTCAGCCCATTTCTACTGGAAATGCCTTTTGGTTAAACTTTCAGCAAGGAATTTGCATTTGCACTGTTACATTTTTATAAAGCTTTAATGTACATAAAAACCAGCTTCTTGTTTAAGTGAAAATAAATGGAAGGTTGTCTTTTTGCGCTAGTAATGTTGTGGAGTTATATTTTGTCTCGCATCAATTATATCGTCAGTTATATCGTTATCGCAAATTTTCAAATATATATCGTGATAAATATTTTTGGCCATATCGCCCTGCTCTACTGTGGAGCCATTTTTTGGAGCATTTCAAGTTGCTATACATCAATACAACTGTTATAGCCCAGATTTTAATCATATGTCTGCATTGAGTGCATAGTAATGACATAAATTGCAAAAAGTGCAATAAACTACAAAAAAATTGAAAATTGTTTTTGTTTTTTTAACATATATTTCTAGTTAGAGAAATTTAAGAGGCTTATCCCTCAAAACTGTAAATACAAAAAAGTTGCACAAAATAGTTTCCTACCACAGGAAATTTATTTTGAGTGTCTTCATAGTTTTATTTTTGAAATACACCAATTTCTATACACTGCAGGAAAAACGGAAATAAATATTATAGTGCAAATTTGCAAAAAAACAGCATAAGCATCAAAATAAACTATTTCCAGCAGTGCAATATAAGTCCTAAGCATCCCAGAAACGACACAGAAAGTCATAAAGTCAAACATAACTTTTAAAAACACCAGTATAAGCTCATGAGGCCTTGATGTTAAAAAACTACATTTCCGGGAAAATGACGTCACTTCCGGTTTCGGGCAGGTCATGGATAGTTCGTGCTGATGGACGTAGGAAATGTTACGAACGGCTGATCGGATCGGCAAAGCGTGTTTCTGGAATATTATGTTTTTGTTGCTGCAAGTGCTTTTTATGCAGTTTTTGCAAAGCTTTATGTGGAAGGAAACTGTGACCTAGGACAAGCTGATGGCATAAGATGTAAGTACAACTTCCCAGGTTTCATATGCAAAAAAAATTATTGCGCTAGCTCACGTGGTTGCAGTACTACCGGGATTTAGAAAGAAACTGAGGGTGGACAAACTCAAATAATCTTCATCGTGTAAAGAATAAAAAATAAACCAGTGTAGGCAACAGGAAGTAAGATGATCTGTGTGTGTGTATTTTCATGGTAAAAAGCTCTTAAAGTGGCATCCGATTTATGTTGCTCTGGATCATAAACTGTCAAAATGAATTAATTAGTGAGTTCACAGAGTTCATTTAACCAATTTTTATATTTCCTTTGAATATCAACATGAACCCTCAACACACAGCACATTAAAAACTACCTCTGCTTCCTCTGATTGGCTGTTGTTGATGACTTGAGCTTTTGCTGTACGTGATGTCATCATCTCCAACTCCTCCCCTGTCAGATTAAAGAAACCAGAATGAACAGCAAAGTAATTTCACTGTTTCATAATCACAGCAGGAAACTGTTTAAATAATTTGTGAATATGACGTTAAAATAATTTACACAACTTTACTCTGAGAAACTAAACCTGAAAGAGAAACAGCTCAGACTCACTTTGAGTTTTCCTTTGAACTTGTAGTCTCACCAGCAGAACCAGTAACACCACAAGAACCAGAACACAGACTGAGCTAATAACTGACACAGTGAGAACAAGAGAAAAGAGTGATTGAGAGACACAGGTGGAACCAGGAAGAGAGGTGGATGTAGGTGGAGGTGTGGTGGTGTGTTCCCCTAAAATAAAGCAAACACAGTCATTAAGTTGTCGTCACATTGTGAATGTTGAAAGCTGCAGAAACACAGACAGGTGAGTGTGTCACCTGTGACAGTGATCCAGCTGGATGGAGACTCTCCATGACCGCTGATGTCACACTTGTAGAGGCCTTCATCAGACCTGGAAACATGCTGGATGGTCATGTGACCTGTAGGCTGCTTCCTGATGAGGGAGCCATCTTTATAGAAAGCAGCTGGGAGGTTGGAGGGAGTGGTCTTTGTTTTACAGAGCAGAGTGACGTCATCTCCCTCCATCACAGGGAGGACAGGACTCTGCAGGATCACTGATCCACCTCAACACAGAGACAAACTACAGCATTTCATCCATTTACACACAGCTTCATCAACACTAACTCCACACACTCAGCTTACCAGTGACTGTCAGGTTAACCATGTTACTGATGGGACCCTCTCTGGACTCACACCAGTAAACTCCACTGTCCAATGGATAAACAGTGATGTCACAGGAAGAACCAGCACCCTCTCCCCACCCATCTCCACACTGAGTCCTCTGCCGTCTGCTTGTGTTTCTTCTCAGAGTCCATCCAGCAGAGCTGTCGTCCTCCTCACAGCTCAGAGACACAAAGTCTCCTTTAAAGAACTGAGAGCTGCTGGGACTCACAGTCAGACGAGCTGTGAGGGTGAAAATGAAAAACGGATGATCTGTTGTACTTTACATTGTGAAACATGAACCCAATCAGGTCATATCAGTGAACATTTATCAGGTTTAAACTGAACAGAAGAAGGTTACTGACCTTGGTTTGTTGTGCAGGTCAGTAGTGAGATCAAAACTAAAGAGGAAAGGTTGGTTTTAGTTTTCACAAACACATCAATTCTTCATCAATCAGTCAATCAATCAAGTGATATTTTCTTCTGTATTGCTGTGTCCGATAAAGAGAAGAGATTCTGTTGTGTTGATTAAAATGATCCTTTAAAGTCTGATTTATGCTTCATGTCAAAATGTGAAACTTGTCAACTGTCATGACTGCAGTCAGACAAGAATCACATCCATAGACCTAAAAAACAGAACACTGATAAAAATTAACTCAACATAAAACACATTCATTTTCAAGATGAGACAAAGTCTTTAAATTAAAGTACTTCTATAACAATGTGTCAGAGATCAGTCATAGTGATGGCCGATTCGTGAACGATTCGGCCAATACTCGAGAATCACTTTACTGACTCGTGAATCATGATTCACAAGCCCAACTGACTCACTGACTCATCAGAATCAGAATCAGAATCGTGTTTATTGGCCAAGTATATGTGCAGACACATACAGGGAATTTGGTTCCGGTAGATGGTGGCTCTCAAGCACAGCAATGTAAATCTCACACACACACACACACACACACAAGTGTCTATATATACACATTACACATACATACACAAAGCTGTGTAAACCAACTATAAATAACGAATCTAAACTTATATACATAAAATACAGAAATGAATGAGGTAGAATGAATACTACAAAATGTACATAAGGTGCAGCTGCAGTCTGGCAGTGGGAGCAGTGTGACAGGTCAACTGTTAAGAAGGGAGATGGCGAGGGGAAAGAAACTGTTCCTGTGTCGGGTGGTCCTGGTCTGCAGGCTTCTGTACCGTCTGCCAGAGGGCAGCAGATCAAAAAGTCTGTGTGCAGGGTGTGAGGGGTCTGTGATGATTTTCCCTGCCCGTTTCCTGGTTCTTGAGAGGTACAGATCCTGGATGGAGGGCAGGGGGGCGCTGATGATCCTTTCTGCTGCCCGTACAGTCCGCTGCAGTCTGCTCCTGTCCTGTTTAGTGGCTGCTCCATACCAGACTGTGATGGAGGAGCACAGGACAGACTCAATGACTGCAGTGTAGAACTGGATCAGCAGCTCCTGTGGAAGACTGTACTTCCCCAGTTGTCTCAGGAAGTACATCCTCTGCTGGGTCTTTTTGAGGATGGAGTTGATGTTGGTCTCCCACTTCAGGTCCTGGGAGATGGTTGTACCCAGGAACTTGAAGGTCTTCACAGTTGACACAGGGCTGTCTGATATGGTGAGGGGGAGCAGAGTTGAGGGATGTCTCCTGAAGTCCACTGTCATCTCTACAGTCTTAAGAGTGTTCAGCTCCAGATTGTGCTGACTGCACCAGAGTACCAGCCACTCAACTTCAGACTCATCACCATCCTGAATGAGGCCAATGACAGTGGTGTCATCTGCAAACTTTAGGAGTTTGACAGCCGAGTTCTTGGAGGTGCAGTCGTTAGTGTAGAGGGAGAACAGTAGTGGTGAGAGGACACATCCTTGAGGGGCACCAATACTGAGGGACCGGGTTTCAGAGGTGATCTCCCCCAGCCTCACTTGTTGCTTTCTGTCTGTCAGGAAGCTGGTGATCCACTGACAGGTAGCTGGTGACACGCTGAGCTGGGAAAGTTTGGAGGAAAGAAGTTCAAGCACAATGGTGTTAAAAGCCGAACTAAAGTCCACAAACAGGACCCTGGCATAAGTTCCCGGGCGGTCAAGGTGTTGCAGGATGTAATGCAGCCCCATGTTCACTGCATCATCCACCGACCTGTTTGCCCGGTAGGCAAACTGCAGAGGGTCCAGCTGGTGGCCTGTAATGTCTTTCAGATGGGCTAACACCAGTCGTTCAAAGGATTTCATCCCTGTTGCTGTTAGCAAACTAATTCCATTAGTAGAAATATATCTAGTAGGGATGCATCGATACCAATACCGGTATCGGGTATCGGCCTCGATACCACATTTTCTAAAGTACTCGTACTCGTTAAAAGTCCCCCGATACCGAGGACCGATACCACGGTCTGAGACCTGTCTATGTTTGAGCGGCATGTAAGGGGTTAATCACAGGATAATTTCACACACAAAAAAAGAGCTACAAAATTCACCACACTGGGAAGGGTGAACTGGGTTGCCACGAGGTGTCCCTTATTTATTTTTCAGGGAGTTGGCAACGCTAGCGTTACAGCGTTATAGCGAACAAATCGTTCAATACTCGAGAATCACTTTACTGACTCGTGAATCATGATTCACAAGCCCAACTGACTCACTGACTCATCCCTGTTGCTGTTAGCAGCAATGTATCTAGCTTACAATTAAAATTGTGGAGAAAAAACACAACATCCAGTATCTTAACAAAAAAATTTCTGCTCTGAACTGGAAGAAAAAACCCTGAGTAGAAGCTCACATGAAGAAAATAGCTCCTCCGTTCACAGTAGCATCGCTCTGCTAACATGCTAACAGCACATTTGAGCTACTCACCCTGTTGCCCTATCATATATGTATGTGCTCTTAATCTGAAAGGTATAAATACGGAAGTGTGTGTTCAATAAATAATGGCGCAGAGGTAGGCGTGTGCCTCTGATGTAAAACTCTAACAACGTGTATGTGGTTTATTCCTCCATGAGATGTGTGAGTTACCACGGTATTTCTGCCCTAGAAAATGGAACATCCAACACACCCCCTCCCTCCTGGCTCAAAGCTTCTTCTTCTTCTTGGTTGGCAACCAATGTTAAGGCGCATTACCGCCCCCTGGCTCACAGCTCAGTGGACATTTAGATGAGAAAATATATATTTAACACATTTAAGGAAAATACTAATAAAATACAAATAAACAAAATAAATGTTTATTAAACAATTTTGATAGGAAATTGCTTAATTTTAGAAATGTTTTTGCTCTTTTTTGCTCTATAAAATAGTTTTTTTTTTTTTTTTAGAATCATTCATCTTAGCAGTGGGATTTACATGAAAAGAGAAACAAATTAAGTTTGAGTGAAAATGTAAATTTTTTGCACTCTCTGGTCAACTGACTCAGTGAATCAAATGACTCAAAAAAACCCAATTCACTTTGGTGAGTGACTCATTAACATTCGATTCAGTAAAAAGAATCAAATTTACCATCACTAATCAGTCATTGTAGTCTAACATCTACCTTTGTGGTACAGATTATTATTTAGATATTTATGTTTTGTTAATAAATGCTGCTTATGTTGAATGTAGACATTTTAATGTTTCTGCTCCTGAGCAGAAACAAGCAGTCTTGATGTTAATCCGAGGATGGAGGATGTTTTTTATTATTGTTAAATGAATATAATTCATTTTTGTTAATATCGTTCTACTTTGTTTTCGTGCTGTAGACCTTTTTTATGCACTGAGTAAAAGACAGCCAAGTATCAGTAAAATGTATATCCACAGTACAGTTCTGTTTTTAAAATCACTAAACTGCTAAATTCAGTTTTTCACATCCTATTTTTGTGTAAGATGCTCAAACTTCCTCTTCACAGCTTAAATGTGTCTTCTTTGTGTTTTAAACTTTCTTGAAATACTGTTTCACTTGTTGCTTATGTCATTTTCTTTCATCTGTCATCAATCAACATTCAAAAAATCTGTAAAAATAAACTTTAGGTAACCTTAAGAGGTCTTTACTTACTGAGCAGACATTGCAGAGATGTTTCCTCCATCGTTCCTCTCAGTGATGTGACGTGTTTTAGATTTACAGAAAATGAATCCCCGCCCTCTTGCTCTGTGCACTCCTGCTATTTCTTTTTGGGCTTTTTTTTTCTTGTTTAAAAAAAAATCTTGAAACTACCTGTGCAAACACGTTTTCATAACAAAACCAACATTTTAAAATCAAAAGATCTCTATCAGTCATGCACCAAAAGAGATTTGAATAACGTGTTCTTCAGGATGTATGGAAATCTGGATTTTCTCCACTCTGTTTTAGTCATTCTGTGTCAAATGAAACATGAAACAACATGTGCAGCTTTCGTCAGGACATTTTAAAGAAAATCTCTTGGTGACACTCTGCGATTGGAGGATTGACTCTCCGCAGCTGGAAACCACCAGAAAGCTGGAAGCAGCAATTCTAAGTGACCGTATCTAGAGGCTCCTCACTGAATCTGAGTGTGGTACTTTCATAGTTTACCCAAGTCCATGATTAACTGCAAAGTGGAAGTAGAGGAGCCAACGCAACAAAGACCACGTAAAGTTTCACAGCAGGGTTGCGAAACGTTGATTCACATAGCGTGTGAAAGTTGCCAACACTCAAGAACGGTTCCAGACTTCCTCTAGCATTAACATTGTTAGGAGAAATTGGAGCCATGACATAAAAATAACATTTTCTTTAGATGGAATACAGTGTTGGACACTAATTTTTGCTTGTTTATATATATATATATATATATATATATATATATATACATACAATTTTATTTATTTTCTTTTAATGTTGGATCCTTTCTGTGGTGGTTTTGGCTTCGAATGTGATGCGTTTTTTATGTTTTGGTTTTGATATTTGTTTTTCTGTTGACTCTTGGTCAACAGAAAACTGAGATAGATAGACAATAAAATTGATTCATGTTTGTGGCTGTAATAGAATAGAATAGAATAGAATTCAACTTTATTGTCTTTGCACAGGTACAGGGCAACGAAATGCAGTTTGCATCCATCCAGAAGTGCTTTAGTGATATAGATATATTACAATATATATTAGCAATAATATAGATATGTAAGTATATTACAGAAATGGGTCTATTATGGTATGTTATAATGTACACTGTATGAAGTATGTTGTGAATATTCTATAACTATAAGTATGTACAGGCTGTAGTGAGTACAAGCTATGTACAGGCTATGAACAGGATATAAATATGAAAAACTATACAGAATATGAAATAAATAACTTTACAGAAATCTGAGATATACAGCTATACAGAAATGGGAACTATGCAAGTTGTAAACAGTTGTAGGATTAAAAATTATCGAATGTACAGAATGATTATTTACACAGAGCTATATAGTAGTGCAGTTAAGATAAGTGAGATATAATTCCTACAGAGGCTATATAAAGTGCTAGTGGTTGTGAGTGGTGGTTCAGTCCATGTTATTATTGTGTGTTTGAGGGTACGGTTGTCCATTGTGTGTGTGTGTATGTTCAGTCCATGAGTTAACGTGGGTCAGATGTCAGGAGGCAGAGTTCAGGAGTCTGACAGCTGTGGGGAAGAAGCTGTTCCGGTACCTGGTGGTCTTAGTCCGGAGGCTTCTGTAGCGCCTCCCAGAGGGCAGGAGGGTGAAGAGTCCATGTGATGGGTGACTGGGGTCTCTGATGATTTTCCCAGCCCTTTTCAGACACCGCTTCCTGTAGATGTCTTTTATGGCAGGAAGTGGTGCTCCGGCGATGCGCTGGGCAGTTTTCACGACCCTCTGCAACGCCTTCCGGTCCGAGGCAGAGCAGTTCCCGTACCAGACTGTTATACAGTTGGTCAGGATGCTCTCGATGGTGCAGCGATAGAAGTTCACCAGGATGTCTGAGGACAGGTGGTTCTTCCTCAGAGTCCTCAAGAAGAAGAGGCGCTGGTGAGCCTTCTTGACCAGCTTGGAGCAGTTGGTCGTCCAGATGAGATCCTCGGAGATGTGGACTCCCAGGAACTTGAAGCTGCTCACACGCTCCACAGCCGTCCCCTTAATGTGGATGGGTGGATGTGGGTCAGCATTCCTCCTGTAGTCCACGATGAGCTCCTTGGTCTTCTCGGTGTTAAGCAGCAGGTTGTTTGTGTCGCACCACTCAGCCAGACGATCCACCTCCTCCCTGTAGGTGGCCTCATCGTTGTCACTGATGAGGCCAATCACCGTGGTGTCATCTGCAAACTTAATGATGGTGTTGGAACCATCAGCAGGTCTACAGTCGTGGGTGAAGAGGGAGTAGAGGAAAGGGCTCATCACACAGCCTTGTGGTACACCGGTGTTCATCGTGATTGTAGATGAACAGTGGTTATCCAGCCGGACATGTTGGGGGCAGTTGGTCAGGAAGTCCAGTAACCATTTGCAGATGAGGGAACTGATGCCCAGGTCTGTCAGTTTCCTGATGAGTTGTGAGGGGTGGATTGTATTGAATGCTGAACTGAAGTCTATAAACAGCATTCTGGCGTAGGTGTTGTTGTTGTCCAGGTGTGAGAGGACAGAGTGCAGTGCGATGGAGACTGCATCCTCTGTGCTCCTGTTCTGGCGGTATGCGAATTGGTGGGGGTCCAGGGTGGGGGGGAGACAGGATTTGAAGTGTGCTAGGACCAGCTGCTCTAAGCACTTAGTGATGATGGGGGTGAGTGCTACTGGGCGGTAGTCATTGACTAAATGTGGGAAAGTTCAAGGGGGCAGACTACTTTTGCAAGCCACTGTATAGGCTCCCCACTGAATTTGAGTGTTGTACTATCATAGTTTACCCAAGTCCATGATTAACTGCAAAGTGGAAGTGGAGGAACCACAGCAACAAAGACCACAAGTTTCATAGCAGGGATGCACATAGTGTGTGAAAGTTGCCGACATGTGACACGACACATCTGAGATAGATATAACGATAAGGGAACAAGTCAAAACAAAGACCGTGGAATCTTACAAAGCTCAGATGTTTTCCAGAATATGTTCGATAAAAAAAAAAAGTGAAAGAGTTGCATGACTAATATTTGTTGAGAATGAAGTCTGCAGGTGGGGATTTTTTTTATTTGCAAAAGTTTTCCCACTAAATATAACAGACTTAAAATAACAACCTTAACTTAACTTTAAAAAGATAAAGTCTGTACACCAGAACATTCATGTTGTTACATGCCTTAAGCAAGAAAATAAAGATAGGTAATCACATTTTTGCTCCTAAATTCATTCTTTAAACTGAGTCAAATATGTGCATTTTCTTTTCTTTGAATTTATTAGAAATTAAATTAGAAATAATACATATTAAAATTAGAGTCAAAAAGTTAAATAGGTGAAAATGATTCATGGATTTTAGGATACTTTCAAATTTCTTTTGCGCAACTTTTGGTTTAATGAATGACATCCCTGCATAGACACAACTTTAAGCCAGTTCGGAGCATTTGTCGTGTCATGTCTTTCTCAGCCCCCACTTATTCAGTACAGGAACTGTACAATCTTCTGTTAGTTCTGTACATCAGAAGAGTATAAGCAGGATATAATGGATAAGATCAGCAGTGAAGACCTTAATCAAAAATTTTGCTTCTGGAAAACGACGTGCCTATATTGCTATTATTGTGATTTTTATCACCACAATTTTTTTTTAGTAGGAAGAATGCACTTGCAAATCACAGGTGCTTGACTGCAGCATTTACATGTTTTTGCCATGTATAATAATATTTGGCTTAATGCTGTGGACCAACATTTCCTTTCGGAGACTCTGTAGATACACATGGGATCGTGAATGAACAAAAATTAGGTACAGGACATATTACAAAGTGATTCTGGAAGAGTAGGGGATGGTGAGGAAACAGCTTCTAAGGACAAAAGCAAAAGAGAAGCTGACTGCTGACTGAAATGATAGATGGTGGACGATGGGAACAGTTTTTCAGAAGAACTAATTAAAAGAGAAGCCAATTCCCCATCTGATGAAGTGGAAGATGCTGGTGCAGCACAATTACAGGTAAACATGCTAAAACAGTAGTCTTTATTACAAAAACAACTGAAGGTGACTGTTGTTGGCTGTTGGTGTTTATAAAGCAAACTAAATTAAATGTTTGTTTGTTTTTATTCTCTATGTTTGTCAGGCTATGTCCACACGTACCCGGGTATTTTTGAAAAAGCTGATTTTTCTATGCGTTTGCACCTTTCATCCACACGTAAACGGCGTTTTTGGTCACTGAAAACGGAGATTTTTAAAAAACTCCGGCCAGGGTGGATATTTTTGAAAACCCCGTTTTTGCATTTACGTGTGGATGAGAAAAACGGAGAAAACGCAGCGTCAAAGGTGTGCGCATTTTTTGACGTCACACTGTGCGCCACGTTATTGTTTCGGTGAAATGAATTTCTACAACACTGTTTCTGTTAATTGTACTCTCTGCAGTGTTTAAATGCTTACATATACACACAGTTACTGTCCCTCCACACATACGACTCTGCTTCTATGCCCCAGCTTTGTTTACTTTTTCCCACCGAGGCTTCTAGACTTCTGATTGGCCAACATTTCTACATGGTTAGGAATCTAGCTCCACCTGCTGCTTTGACATGTTCCTAGCAGCGTTTTCCTTCTTTTCTGCCTTTACGTGTGGACGGGATTATTTTTTAAAATGAAAACGGAAAATCTCCGTTTTCAAAAATACCCGTGTACGTGTGGACGTAGCCTCAGTGTAGGGGCCATTTTTGGGGGTTGGTACCTTATGTATGCTGCTATTAGGGGTGCAACGATACACAAAATTCACAGTTCGGTTTGATACTTTGGTGTCCCTGTTCGATATTTTTTCGATACAAAAAAAATGTTCATGCCTTTTTAATTTGTCATTTATTAAAATTATAAATATATATTTTAACTCAAAAGTACAGTTTTTAAATTTAATGTTGCTGAAACAACAAAATAATAAAAAAAAATCTAAATGTCTAAATGACATTTAGATTTTTAAATGTCTAAATAAATCTAAATAAAGTTTGTAGCATGCGTGCTTGTTGTTTTTGTCTGCTTCCACTTATCTTTGCACTATGATGATGTCGGCGTAAATGTGCAGTCATATTCGTTGTGTTCCCACTGGTGCTGTCAGCGTTAATCTCGTTAAAATGACATTAACACCATAACGTGGCAAATCTCCGTTAACAAGTTACCTACCTGCGCTAATGCACTATTTCCCACCAGTTGAGCATTGCGTGGCACATCCGACATACTGTTTTACTTTTGTCCATGACGCGCTTACCTTCAGGGTCATACTTCACATGAAAACCAAGATAGTTCCAAACGCCAGATCTGAATGAGGGTGGGGGAGGTTCAGTTTCTGGTAGCGTTGAGGCAGTTGCCATGTTGCAACGAGCTTAGCTTCTGTCTTGCTAGCTTGCGCTGCGCTCAGTGGATCTGCACTTGACAGTGCAGCCTAGGCGGAGTAGTTGAACGCAGATCCACTGAGCGCTCAACACAGACAGCATCGTCAGAAGAAAAGTTGATAAAATAAATAAAAAATTTTGTATTGTTCGATACATATGCGTACCGAACCGAAAGCACTGTATCGAACGGTTCAATATCTATACGAGTATTGTTGCACCCCTAGCTGCTATTGGTCACGTTTTATGTTTTTTGGTTTAAGGTACACACAAGTAATTAGCAGCAGGTGCTGTTGTTTGGGAGGAAGCAAACAGTCTGGAATTATTAGCATTGAAAAAGCATACTAATGGAATAAAGATTCTAAACAGACAAGATAAGTACGGGTGAAGTTACTGGACTGTAACAAGTTTAACAAGTTCATTCATACCAGTGGCATCTCCTCACCCCTATCAATGAACACCTCAGTGGTTTCAAGCGTAGGCTTAGACTCTACAGTTTGTTTGTAAGCTTGACAAACTTGTAATCTATGTTTGCAGTCACTGTTATCGACCCTTTATCTTGCAATATGAAGCACTGTGATGGATAAAGCTGGGTATCACCTGCATAGTACTGAAAATGTATGAAATCCCATTTAATGATACTCCCCAGGGGAAGCATATAGTGTAAACTGAATCTACAACAGAAAGTATAAACTAAACCAAAATCTAGATTAAATAAATGCAAAATCATGCTGTTTAATTTAATTGCATAATTGTATTCATATTTCTTTTTTTTTTTCTTTGCAGGTGTTACGTCCCCACGTAAAAGTCTAGGCGATGAGGGTGGGGGATAGTAACAGTTAGATCCAGGTGGAATGAAAAGGACGCCAGGCAGAGGTATTTAACATAAAATAGATCTTTATTGTAGGCAAACACCTCAATAATCATATAAATGGCAACAACAAAAGGAGACAGCACCGCTGCTTTAATAAGAAATCAGGGAGGTCAACCCAAAGTGGTAATGACCACTCAACAAAGAAAGCAACAATAAGGTTTCAACAGAAAGAGACAGCAACGCTGCTAACAAACAATATCCAGGCAGGCCACACAAACTAATGAAGGCCGCCGTCACTCATGGGCAATCACTGCTCAGTTAAACACTACTCACAAAGAGCCACACACCAGAAGGCTGGTCATACGCAGCAGGCTGTTCCACACCTAAGCCAGTAGCACACTCTGACCAGCACAGAGGAAATCCACCAGAAACCTCTCCCTCCTCCTCCACACTGCTCTTCTCCAGCTTATATCACCCCTGAGGGTAATTGGTTGTAACGAGAGCAGATGAGCAGCAGGTGTGGCCTATAGGAGAGGGCAGGGGCAGAGAGAGACAAGAGGAGGGGCCAGAACGAAGGAGGAGGAGAGAGAGAAGACAACACCACGCCCACACACTCCCACAGCCTCCCAGGATGTAACAGCAGGACATAGGCTCATCCAACTCTGAGCACCAACACTTAGTAGAGGAATTTTAAGCCTGAGAAGATAAATTCACAAACAAGTTATTGTTTTCTCTTTTTCTTTTTCTTTTTTCCCCCTGTTCATGTTTAGAAATGTACCATCAAGATAATGTTACTGGAGCATGACCCAAATGCCTCAGTGCAATAGGCAGGGTACACCATGGACAGGTTATCAGTCTGTTTCAGAGCCACAGCCAGACAAAAATTCATACCTACAATCAACCACTGATGCCATTAGCCTAGAGAGAACTATGCAGACCCCACACAGAGAGACCTCAGCCAGCCATTGGATTTAAAACAAGGACTTTCTCCCTGTGAAGCAAAGCCATTAACTGTCACATGACTGTGTATAGCTTTGCACTCTTTTAATTTTTTTTTCATGTTCAGCTGTCATTTGACTTCAAACTGTATAAACTTACAAACACGTGCATGCAGATGTAAACGCTGGTTTCTTTCCACTAACTTCATCTTAATATTCTGTACTCACCCCAGCACCTGTTTAATTCCGATGTTAGTGTATAGATTTATTCATTTAATATAATTTATTTTGTGATGAAAATATTGTTATAAATGCTATTATTCTTATGGTATTTATTATCATTTTTCTATTTATAAGCACTGGTTATAGTACTAAAAGCATTAAACATAAGGTTATGTATTATATTTAATGCTTGTAGTACTATTAGTGGATACTAAATAATCAGTAGATTTACAAAATTAATTCAAAAAAACTAAAGAAGGGAATACAAATGAAATTTTCATTCTCCTTCCTACTCTCTCATTCATGTGTTTATACAAATGTGCCCTTATACTGTATACTGTGGGGGGAATAGTTATTTGATCCTCTTTGTATTTTTGCTCACTTGCAGTGAGAAATACAAGAAAAAAGAAAAACAATTGAGTCATTGAGTGAATTAAGAATTAGTTCTTCAAGCAGATGGTGAGGCATTTCTTAGGCCCACTTCTCTTTATGAAAACTGTTTTACTTCTTTAGGTTTCTTGGCTGCCGTTTGGCGTCTCAATGGTTCAGCTCCCTCAACAGATTTTTTACAGCAGTGACGTCTGGGGACTGGCTACTCCATGACCTTGAAGTGTTTCTCCCTAACCATTACTTTACCATCATTATGTTTTTGGTTGTGTTTGTTTGACTGTGGTCCTCATTGCCTTCAGATCAAATGCGAACCTCTCCATGAGTCAAGATCTTGCATCAAGCTCCTGACTGAGAGTGATTCATGTACATTTTATACTTAAAAAACCAAACAAACAAAAAAACCTAGCTTGTGAACAAGTTGTAATTACACTGCAATTAAATGTCATTCCAAGGCAATTCACTTGACATTACAAGTATATTACGTGAAAGGAGTTTTAAGTACAATGTAATGTCGTGGTCATTAGAACAACAATATTTTCCTACGGTTCCATATTTCCCTGTTAACTTAAGTATGCTATACATTTTGGTGTAATAGCAGATAATAAATAAAAATATAATAATAAAGATCAATAATACCTAACACTATTAGTAACTTTAATTTCATTTAATGATTACCCTTTTATATTATATTTTGGACACTTTTAAATCATTTCCAAGTTTCTTATTGTCATTCAAATTGGCAGCTCCGCTCCTGCATTACCAGTAGATGGCAGCAGACTTCCACTTGATATATTTCTAATTTATATCTCATTCTTAACATGCTAATCTTAGGTTACCTTATATGTCCATTTAATATACAAGATTTAATTTCAGTCAACATAATTTGGAGTGGAAAAGCTATTGTGTGTCTTTTGAGTGAAACTGTGTGAACTAAATGAGCTGTGCTTTCTATACTGGCTCAAGGAATGTACACAGAATATATGTAATGCTACATAAAAGAATTGGAAAATCAGACACAAGCAGCAGGCATATCAAGCAGGGAGCAGTCAATCCTGAGAGGAGATGCTGTGAAGGTCAAAGGTTAGATGAAAATCATCACATGTTGGGCAAACTGAAGCTTCTCTGCTGCCACCTACTGGCTCTTATTGTTCTGTGACTGATGTCTTTATACACCATGCAAACACCAGCCGGCCGCTGTATTAGGAACACCTTGCTGGTACTGGGTTGCACCTGCCTCAGCACCTTTGTAGCTCAGCAGAGAGTTTAGGACTATCAGAATCAGAGGATTTCTAAAAGATACATAAACAAACCCTAGTTAATCTTTGTTCATTAAAGTTGTTGAGGTAAATCAACACCATCAACAAAGCCTGAGTAATGATGAAAACATTAAAGAGCAGGTGAAAGAAAAACCATCTGCAGCTGACACAGTACACTTACAAATGGAGAGACCGGGCAGGTCTGCTACTAATATTAAACTTTAACTTCAATCGTTTTTAGAACAATGTGTCTGAAATCAATGATTCCAGTCTTACATTTACCTTTGTGTAGAAAGAATAGTGCAACATACAGTTTGGTACAGATTATTATTTATGAATGCTGCTGATGTTATCTGTAGACATTTAATTTGTTCTGCTTCTGAGCAAAGTCAAGCAGAACTTAAACACTGTTATCTTAATCTGGGGAGGGAGGGATTTTTGGATTGTTGTTAAACAGCCAAGATTTTTCATTTTTGTTAACATCTTTCTACTTTGTCTTCTTCGCTATATAGTTCTGTTTTTTAAAATCACGAAATTGCTAGATTCACTTTTTCAGATCCTGTTTTTTGTGGTAGAAAGCTCAAACTTCCTCTTCACTCCCTTCATCGCTCCTCTCAGAGAAGAAACGTTTTTTGTTTTGTTTTTTCATTTGCAGAAAGTGAATCCCCGCTTTCTTTTTTTATGTCTGGATCTTTTTTTCTATATCTATTCTTAAACAGTTTGGTGGATTATTTTTAAATCCACCTTTCTTGTTAAAGAAAGAAAAAAATAAGCAATAAAATGAAACTTACCTTTAAAAAAATGTCCCCAGAGCAAGCACCTTTTCATAGAAAATAACCACCTTTTAAAATTATCCACCCTCGAGCTTTCATGCACGAAAGGGTGTTCCAATAATGTGTTCCACTTTCTTTGGGAGATGTCGATGAAACATGGAAATATGGATTTTCTCTTTTTTGATTTTTCTTTGTTTCTCAACAATGCTATGCTCTTTATCCCTGTGCATTTGTATCTCACTTTACTAGTAAGCTACACTCATACAAAAACACACTGGAAGCTGCTTGGGGACAGCTTTGAATGCACATCAGCTCCTGTGTCTAAGCCTCATCTGCATCTTTGCAAAATCTACAGTGACTTAAGCCCCTCAAACAGAAACAAGCAGGAAGGATTAGGTCCTCTCGTTTTGAGTGCTGCATCCCAGTGAATTTTCCATTAAAGAGCCGTGAGCTTCTCCAAGATCTTATCCATATTGTGTTCAATGAGCACAGTCTGAGTACTCACAGCCCTCCCCATCACTTCGATCATCATTTTGGTATATTTCTGTATTATGATTAATGTTCTGATGATGTGATGTGTAAACCTATAAACTGACTAAATAAATTGTTGTTATGGTTATTTAGCCCGGATATTGTCTCAGTATGTCTGATACAAAAGAGAAACTGGAAACTATCAGGACAGAGTTTTGGTATGATTGTGTAACTGTGTACTCATGCTTATGTACATCTGGATAATGACACAAACTAGTGTGTGGGGCCTCAAGTTGAATAAATAGAGAAATTACTGTTGTTCATGACACAAATAACTAAACTCTAAATATTAGTTATATTTAATATTATATTAATGTTTGTGTATAATACATTGGCAGCTTAACACAGGAATGTACATGGAAACAAAGGGGAGGGGGTTGTGATGTGAATGTGCTTATGACACAAGGGAGAAGTTTTCATTTGTTTCTATTCAGAAATAGCAGCTTTTCCACAGCTTTTCCTGGGCTTAAGACGGTTCCTCTTTATTGAGAGGATTTCTCCTGCTTTTGAAAATACCCTTTCACAGGGCACAGATGAAGCAGGGGTTGCAAGAAAAACCACAGCAAGTTTATACAAGTTTGGATAAAGAAATTTGTGTCCAGCCCAGTACTCCAGCGGATTCTCCAGTCTGCCAATGTTTGGTTCATGGAGGTATTTCTGCACTTCAGCTGTTGCAACACCAGTAGCATTTGGGGTCTTTGTCTCCATAACAGTGGTATCCAAACGATGTCACAGTTTGCTACCTAAAACCAGAGATGGGCAGTAACGCGTTACTTGTAACAGCTGTGTGCAGATCAACAGTGGATCACATATCGAGTACTGGAGAGAGTATGAGCGTGCAGCGTTTAAAGCGTGGAAGTACTGACCTTACTTTAAGTTTGATTCCATAAAAAGTGACAAAAACATTAGCGTCCGTTGTGCGTGGGAAGAAAACTTCTTTTTAAAGCGAAAAAAACCCCTAAACTTCCAAGCAAGCACAGAGTGCGCAACGACGTAATGGGAAACTCACAGAGAAACTCGCAGATTCTTCAACAGACCGCTGCGGCACACCTGCACCAGGGTAAACCTCCGCCTACCCCACTCCTGCTTTACAGGTGAAAATAGAGCAACAGGACCGCTAGTCTTTGATGTTATTTATTTTCTGCTGTGTTTTACTTGCATCTATTTGAACGAGTGAGTGTAAACACAAAAAATATTTTATTTTATGTGCTGGAATGTGTAGAAAATAGGTTTAAATGTTAAACTAATTTATTCAAGTCAGAGAATGTTGCATATAATTAAATTTTTGCTTGATGCAAAAACAAGTTTTAAAAAGAGACTTTTCCATTTGATTACATTCTGTATGATGGATTATTTAGAAAAAGTAGAATTGGGCTGACAGAGGCTTTATTACCTCTTCAGGTTGTAAATCGTATTTTTAAAAAGTGACTAAGTAACTAAGTAATTAATTACTTTTGAAAATAAGTAATCAGTAAAGTAACGGGATTACTTTTTGGGGGAAGTAATCAGTAATTAGTTACTGATTACTTTTTTCAAGTAACTTGACCAACACTGCCTAAAACAAACAGAATGTAAGTAACTAAATACACAGGGGCACCACAGGGGACTGTCCTCTCCCCCTTCCTCTTCACCCTCTACACCACAGACTTCAGCCACTGCACAGAGACCTGCCATCTTCAGAAGTTTTCTGATGACTCTGCGGTGGTTGGATGCATCAGCAGGGATGATGAGACAGAGTACCGGGCTGTGGTCGACTCCTTTGTCACGTGGTGTGAGCAGAATCATCTGCAGCTCAACGTGGCAAAGACCAAGGAACTGATCGTGGACTTCAGGAAGACCAGGAAACACTTGACCCCTGTTTCAATCCAGGGGGTCAGTGTTGACATTGTGGAGGACTATAAATACCTTGGAGTACACATTGACAATAAACTGGACTGGGCTAAAAACACCACAGCACTTTACAGGAAGGGCCAGAGTCGTCTCTATTTTTTGAGGCGACTGAGGTCCTTCAACATCTGCCAGAAAATGCTGAGGATTTTCTATGAGTCTGTTGTGGCCAGTGCGATCCTCTATGCTGTTGCATGCTGGGGGAGCAGGCTGAGGGTCGCAGATGCCAACAGACTTAATAAACTGATCCGTAAGGCCAGCAATGTTGTGGGGATGGAGCTGGACTCCCTCAAGGTGGTGTCGGAGAGGCGGATGCTGTCCAAGATAAAGACAATGTTGGATAACACCTCCCACCCACTCCATGACATGCTGGTCATGGTTGTTTGTACTCTCCTTCCTCAATTTTTGAACCTTAACAATACACACCTGCCTTGTGGGGAGAACATAGTTAGGGTTCAAAGCTTTAACAAGCTTCCTAAACCCACTGTCCTCCACAATAGTGAAGGGCTGGGAATCCTCTATTACCATGTTGACCAAGGCCTCATCCACATCATTCCTCTCCCTTGATAAAAAAAAAAAAAGAAATTACATATATCAGTAATTACAACCCGAATATAAGTGAATGACATGGGGTATATAAATGTATCAAATGACTGTATCCTTAAAACCTACAAAAACTCACCTGAGCTCGGTCCACCTTGGTTAGTCTTGTTCTCATGCAGGGCTCTGCAATGCCTCAGCATAGATGAGGTGTTGTTGCTGTATCCAAGTTCTTTAGAGCACAGCAAACATTTCACCTTTTAATAAACCAAAAGACAGAAATACGATTATAGGATCTGTGGTGTCGTTTATTTATATTATGGTACTTATCATTTGTGATATTTATTACTGTGTGTATATCTTATTAGGAGAGATGAGATCGAAATGTTGCCAGACAGGGGAAAATTTTCTTTTCCTTGCTGGTTCCATCGAGAGAGGAAATGCTCAAGTAACTATGTAGCACGTACGTAATCCAATTCCACAACATGATGTGATGGGGGAATCAGCTGTGTTTTGCTGCGATTTTATTTGGAGTCTGACGCAAACCGGAAAAACCAGTTCCTGAATCAGTCATGTGGTACGGACTGCCCGCGAGGCCTCGAATGTCACTGCCTACGTAATGAAAGCAAGCGTCGATACGCGCTTGCTTTGAGATTACCCAACACAGGCTTTAAAGCTTCGACACAGAGGACACATCACTAGTTCGTTGTTCAGTCTGCAATCCCAGAATAAAGCCGAGGGTTTTGAGTTCACCTGTGCCTCATCCCCGAACCCCAGGGTGGGTTGGGGGATGGGTGTTCATACTGGAGTGCAAAATTACAATCAAGATGGACAAGAAAAGTTCAAAGTTCAAAAGTTCACCTGTGCCTCCGTGAGTCCCGCTCTTGGGTCCACCTTTCCAGCCTGCCTTCACACTGGCATGACACCATCCAGTTCCAGCAGGAGGATTATTATCATTTTGGAAATTCACTGAATGTAAACTGGTAAAAAGACAACTATATCCCAAGCTTTTCAGGCTGAGTGGTTAGAATTCAAAGTAAATAACTGATGTCAAATTAAAATCAGGCTCTGAAGTGAGTTTGTCTGATTGTGTTAAAGTCTAACATCTCTCTCTCCTTGTGTTTCTTCGTTACTTTCTCTGGTTGCATCTCTGGTGGGAGGAACCAAGACACAAGGAAAGGAGGCAAGGAAGGAAAAACTAAAAAAAAAAAACAGTGGAAAGGATACAAAATAAACCATCATAGACGACAGGAAGTAAGATGCTCAGCATGTGTGTGGTTTTTGTGATTAAAAAGCTGTTAAAGTGGAAGCTTGGCATCCCATTCATGTTACTCTGGATCATAAACTGTTTAAATATAAATGAATGAATCAAACTTAGATTCTCCACAGTTTTGGGGAGGGTCAGAATAAAAGTGATGTATTTAGATTTCTTTTTTTCTAAGATGAAAAGCCATGTATAAGGTATAAGTGTTTTGGGTTCAAGCTAAGCAGACTCAAGGAGTTATTCCTCAATCTTTAACAAAGATGAAAGTGGACAATACATATTTTAGAAGGAATGTTTCACGAATTTTAATCATGTTTAACACATTAGTTTAAGCTCAGTGAGTTAAGTGAGTCTGTTTTAAATTTCCTCTGAATATCAACATGAACTCTCAACACACAGCGCATTAAAAATTATCTCTGCTTCTTCTCATTGGCTGTTGTTGACTTCAACTTCTTCTGTCACTGTACGTGATGTCATCATCTCCAACTTCTCCCCTGTCAGATAAAAAGAACCAAAATAAACAACAAAATAATTCACTGTTTCATACTCATAGTGTGGGAATGTGTTTAAATGATTTATGAATATCACATTAAAATAATTCACATAATTTCACTCTGAGAAACAAAACCTTAAAGAGAAACGGCTCAGTCTCACCTTCAGATTTCCTTTTAACTTGTTGTCTCACCAGCAGAACCAGGAACACCAGTAGAACCAAAACACAGACTGATTTAAGAAATGACACAGTGATAACAAGAGAGAAGAGTGATGGAGAGACACAGGTGGAACCAGGAGGAGGTGTGGATGTAGGTGGAGGTGTGGTGGTTTGTTCCCTAAAATAAAGCAAACACAGTCATTAAGTTGTCGTCACATTGTGAATGTTGAAAGCTGCAGAAACACAGACAGGTGAGTGTGTCACCTGTGACAGTGATCCAGCTGGATGGAGACTCTCCATGACCGCTGATGTCACACTTGTAGAGGCCTTCATCAGACCTGGAAACATGCTGGATGGTCATGTGACCTGTAGGCTGCTTCCTGATGAGGGAGCCATCTTTATAGAAAGCAGCTGGGAGGTTGGAGGGAGTGGTCTTTGTTTTACAGAGCAGAGTGACGTCATCTCCCTCCATCACAGGGAGGACAGGACTCTGCAGGATCACTGATCCACCTCAACACAGAGACAAACTACAGCATTTCATCCATTTACACACAGCTTCATCAACACTAACTCCACACACTCAGCTTACCAGTGACTGTCAGGTTAACCATAACTTAATTTAATCATATACATAATAATTTAAATATGAATGTTGCAAAAACTTATTTTTACTCAATGATCATCTCTCATATGGACTATTGTTTGACGTCCTGGTCACTTGCTTGTCCAACAACACTTATAACTATTGAAAACATTTATAAAAGAAGTTTAAAACTACTTGACAAAAAAGCGACTTCCCACCACCACTGTCATGTGTTAAAAAAACATAAATTACTGAACTTCAATAATTTAGTGAAACTTAAAAGAGTGTGTTTAATATATAAAGTCTTACACTCCCTTGCTCCACCACCACTAAAGCAGTTCATTAGGCATAAAGAAAGCTCAGACAGGACCACTCGAGCTACAATCCGAGGAGACTTGTTTATACCCCACAGACGGACAGCATTTGGGCAGAACGTCCTCTCTGTCAAGGGAGGCCATCTGTGGAACAGTCTTCCTCAACCCATAAGAGAATGCTCGACATTCAACTTGTTTAAGGCAAAGGTTAAAAACTGGTTATGGACAAATCAAGTGTGTGATCATGTATGAGTTGTATAGTTTTAATGTTTTATTTGGGAACAGAATGGTGTGTATGTGTAAGTTTGGTGATGGAGTTTTTATTATGAATGAATGATGAATTTTTATGAATTATTATGTCTATTTTTATGCTTAAGGACAACAGATGGAAATTAGCCCTTGGCTATAATCTGGTATGTTTACATTCATGTAATTTTTTCTTTACATTTATGTTCATTAACATGCACTGTCCTAAATAAATAAATAAATAAATAAATAAACCATGTTACTGATGGGACCCTCTCTGGACTCACACCAGTAAACTCCACTGTCAACTGTAAAAATGTAGCTGATGTAACAGGAAGAACCAGCTGGTTTTCCCCACCCATCTCCACACTGAGTCCTCTGTTGTTTGCTTGTGTTTCTCCTCAGAGTCCATCCAGCAGAGCTGTCGTCCTCCTCACAGCTCAGAGACACAAAGTCTCCTTCAAAGAACTGAGAGCTGCTGGGACCCACAGTCAGACGAGCTGTGAGGGTTACAATGCAAAACTGATGATCTGTTGTACTTTACATTGTGAAACATGAACACAATCAGGTCATATCAGTGAGCATTTATCAGGTTTAAACTGAACAGAAGAAGGTTACTGACCTTGGTTTGTTGTGCAGATCAGCAGTGAGATCAGAACTAAAGAGGAAAGGTTGGTTTGAGTTTTCACAAACAAATTTATTCTGCATCAATTAGTCAGTCAATCAAGTGATGAGTCATATTTTCTTCTGTACTGCTGTGTCTGATAAAGAGAAGAGATTCTGTGGTGTAAGTTTTGAAAGTCTGCTGCATGCCTCATGTCAAAATGTGAAACTTGTGATTTGTGAAATGTGATGACTGCAGTCAGACATAAATCACATCCACAGACTTAAACACAGAACACTGATAGAAATAAACTCTACATAAAACATGTTTCATTTTCAGGATAATATGAAACCTTTAACTTTAATTATTTCTATAACAATGTGTCAGAGATCAGTGATTATAGTCTTATGTTTACCTTTGTGTAGAAAGAACAGTGTAACATACAGTTTGGGTACAGATTGTTATTTTGATATTAATGTATTATTAGTGGATGCTGCTGATGTTATCTGTAGACATTTAATTTGTTCTGCTTTTGAGCAAAATCAAGCAGAACTTAACACTGTTATCTTAATCTGGGGAGTTTTTGGATTGTTGTTAAACAAGCAAGATTTTTCATTTTTGTTAATATCGTTCTACTTTGTTTTCATCCTTAAGACTTGTTGTATGTACTCTTGAAAAGACATCACAAGTAACAGCATTTTTGAAATCACTAAAATGCTGAATTCAGTTTTTCACATCCTGTTTTTTTTGTGTAAAATGCGCAAACTTCTCTTTACAGCTGAAATTGGTCTTCTTCTTTTTTTAAACTTGCTTTCAATTCTGTTTCACTGTTTATGTCATTTTCTTTCATCTGTCATCAATCAGCAACCGAAAAGTCTGTAAAAATAAACTTTACGTAATTTAAAGAGGTCTTTTGCTTACAGAGCAGACATTGCAGGGATGTTTCCTTCATCGTTCCTCTCAGTGATGTGATGTTTTCTCATTTACAGTGTCGGTTGGAAAAAGAAAATTAATCCCCGCCCTCTTGCTCGGTGTGCCTTTTTTGTTTTTGTGCCTTTTCTGATATAGATGGGTGGATTTTTACAAAAGAATTTAGTAGTTTCACAAGAAAGTAAAAAGAAGTTAAAAAACCAGACTGTCCCCCAAAGAAAAAAAAGAAAAAGTATCTCCAAACCAGCTATTCGTTTTCATGACCAAACCATGTTTTGAAATTAAGCGACTTCTAGCGCTTATGCACAAAAGGACATGCAGTAGCGGTTTTTGATATGGGCGACATGGGCGGTTGCCCGGGCCGGCATCATGGGCATCGGCAAAAAAAAATAAAAATAAATTGATCGTACTAATGCTGCCCCGACGTCATGCCAGAGCATACTGAGGATGGCATCTAATAAACAACTCGCAAAATAAAACAAAATAAAAACAAACCAAGCAAACACGAAAACCCCAGACATCGTGATACAGATAATTTGCACCGATGGTTTTTTCGAAATTCTATACGCGAAAAGTGAGCGCGAGAGCCCTCGGTGCGCCTGCTTGCTGCTGATGTCAAAGTAAACTTTATTGTCATCTCCGCTACAGTCCAGTATACAGAGAGACGAGAGGACGAGGCTCCAGTTACAGCAGTGCAAGTAAACAAACAATAAATATAAGAAGAGTAAGAAAATAAATATACACTTTAGGACTCGGGGTAAAGGGATCAATAACAATTTAAAATTTATAATTTACAGTTTGATGATTTAAAGTCTCACACACAACACATCGAAAGGGGAGGAGGGGCCGGCTGCTTCCAAATAGAGCACATTTCATTCATCATGTTGTAAATCCAAGCCCATTATGTATTCATGATGTGAATCCTGGGTTGTACGAAATCCCAGAAATAAACTCTAGACAAAGCAAATCTGTGAACTAAGGTGTAGGTGTGTTAGATCATGTTGTGGTGATTCTCGGGTTGGGGGGTGGGTGTTCATACTGGAGTGCAAAATTACAACCAAGATGGACAAGAAAAGTTCAAAGCCATCAGGTGCTCAGTTTAGAAAAAAGAGAAAAGAGGAGTTGGAGAAATGAGCAAAAGAAGCAGATGTGTCATTGGATAATGGCAGGTCATCCTGAAACAATCAGAATCAGAATACTTTATTTGTCATGTTCCAGAGTCTGTGGACTCCGTGTTTATGTTTAAGTTTATTATTATTCTGTGGACTTGTTTATTTTGGGGTTCATTTTATGATTATCCTCTGTTTTCCGTGTGTCATTGTGAGGTCGTTTGTTTTCCTCGCCATAGTCACGGTCACTAGGGGCGCCAGAGGGAGTGTTCGCCCAGGGCGCCAAACAGGCTAGGACTGCCACTGCTGACAGCTGGGCGCACTAGTAACATTCAGTGGAATAATTTGATACTCAAGAATAAAAATTGTGGATGTGTCCTCAGACCGCAGTGGTTACTCTATAGAGCTCATTTTTAGGATTTCTTTTTTATTATTGTAATTTAGTGAAAGTTACCATTATGTTTAATCTTAGCTCATAAAACTGTTTTTTTTAAGAAAACAAAAACACTCACTGTATCCATAGTGACATTATAGCCACTCCAAAATGTCTGAATGGTTTATGTTCTTATCTTTAAACACCTGAAAATATTTAGAAATGAACGCTGTTAAAAATGTGAAAATTTTCTTAAACTCAGTTTAATATATATATATATATATATATATATATATATATATATATATATATATATATATAGTACCAAATCACAACAAAACTCACGTACCTTAGAAACTAACAACAGTCAGATAAGCCATCAATGAGCAAGCACTAGTTACTTGTATTAGTAAATATCCAAGACAAAGAAAGCGCCATCTCTTGGTGATACTCTACAATTGGAGAGGGGACTCCCAGCCACTCACCATTTTTAATATTTTACAATCTTGAAAATAGCTACGCTTTGCTTTAATTACTGTTTTGCACACTCTTGGCATTCTCTCGGTGAGTCACTGGAAATGGTTTTCCAACAGTCCTGAAGGAGTTCCCAGAGATATTGAGCACTTGCTGGCCCTGTTGCCTTCACTCTGTGGGGTTTATGTCAGGTGACTGTGGAGGACAGGCCATCTGGTGAAGCACTCCATCGCTCTCCTTCTTGGTCAAATAGCCCTCACACACCCTGGTGTGTTTGGTGTCATTGTCCAGATGGAATAAAAATATGATGGTCCGACTAAACACAAACTGGATGGGATAACATGTCGCTGCAGGATGCTGTGGTAGACATGCTGGCTCTGTGTACCTTCAATTTTGAATAAATCCCCAACAGTGTCACCAACAAAGCACCCCCACATCATACCTCCTCCTTCATGCTTCATGGTGGGAACAATGCATGTAGAGAGCATCCTTTCAGCTTTTTGCATCGCATAAATACATGGCAGGTGGAACCGAAGATCCCAAATTTGGATTCATCAGATCAAAGCACAGATTTCCACTGGTCTAATGTCCATTCCTTGTGTTTTCTGGACCAAACAAATCTCTTCTGCCTGTTGCTTTTCTTAGTAGTGATTTCTTAGCAGCTATTTGACCATAAAGGCCTGATTCACACAGTCTCCTCTGAACAGCTGATGTAGAGATATGTCTGCTACTGGAACTCTGTGTGACATTTATCTGCGCTCTAATCTGAGTTGCTGTTAATGAAACGGTTCTCCCTCTGAAAACGCTACGTCCATATGAACAGAATCAACCTTTTGGGAACACAACTGATGATCCCAACCCCATTAAGATGGAAAGAAATTCCACCAATGAACCCTGACAAGGCACACCTGTGACGGGAAAGCCATTTCAGCTGACTACATCATCAAACTCATTGAGAGCAGACCAAGGGTGTGCAGTGCTGTCAACAAAGCAAAGGGTGGCTACTTTGAGGAAAAGTGATGTAAAACATCAAATGTTTTTATTTGTTGTTGTGCTTAAAAATGTTGGATCTTTTCTGCAGGGGTTTTGGTTTCAAAAGGCT
This sequence comes from Aulonocara stuartgranti, assembly GCF_965226115.1. NCBI lineage: Eukaryota > Metazoa > Chordata > Actinopteri > Cichliformes > Cichlidae > Aulonocara > Aulonocara stuartgranti. The sequence goes on along the minus strand of NC_138944.1, from coordinate 22,652,587 downwards.
TATTTGTTTTGTTTTTTTCTGTTAAATACTTTACTCTCACTCACCATGAAAAACAGAAATATGTGTATGATAAGGGAACATGTAGAAACAACAATAGTGGAATCGTACAAAGCTCAGATGTCTTCCAGTAACCATTCAATAAAAAGGAAAGTGAAAGAGTTCCATTTACTAACGTTTTGTTTATTTTGAAGCTACAAGTGGGACTTTTTATTGTTTCTGTTTCTCACACAACGTTAAAGTTGTTTAGTTAGTTAGAATGATGGTCACAAAAATGATGGAAAAATAACTATATACACACATTGTGCATATGTGTTAGGCTTAACAACAAAGAGACCATGGTTTACATGCACATGCAAACGGTTTGTTCTATATTTAATTTTTTTTTTTGTTTTGTTTTTTATCTCTGGAAGGATTTGGCACCAGTTTTTGGTTAAATTTAGAAAAGTTGTTTAGGTTAAAACAAATTTCTTAACAACAGTCACATTGTTCACTGACAAGCAACAAGGTCACTCAGGTCAAGGTACGCAAAGGAAACCTTAAATGTAAATGAGCCATGACGGCAGTTTTGGTAGAGCTGCACTAAATGACATACCGGGAAAGAGAGCAGCCTGAAACCATTTATGACAGAAATGTAAACCTATACCAACACAAATCTTAAGCTTTTATTCAGGGTAAAAGAGCATGAAATAAAAATTATTCTTTTTTTTTTTAATTTGTTAAAGTTTTCTCACTAAATACAGCACACCAATAACATTTAAAAATATTTTTAGTAACTTTTCAAAGATGAAGTCTTTCTCCAGACCATTCCTGTTGTAAGATGCCTTAGCAAACGAATAAAGCTAAGAAAAACACCTTTGTGTTCCAAGATCCCTTCATTAAACTGAGTCAACTGTGTGCATTTTTTAGCATTTAATGCAAAATGTTTTATTAAAAATTTAATTCAAAATAATACAACAAAATTAGAGTAGAAAAGGTCATTCATGGATTGTGAATAATAAATTAATTAAAGCAACAAAACAACCTGAAAAGCCGGTTCGGAGCCGAAAGAGCCGGCTCTTTTTAGTGAGCCGAGCCGAAAGAGCCGGATCTCTAAAAAGAGCCGGAAATCCCATCACTAAAGTACATTACTTGAAAGGAGATACACCATAAGTAATTTTAACCCTGATGCACCCGCCAGGGGGAGAGCGGCGGGGTCGGGGGATGCGGGTCCCCCGCGGAGGGAGGGAGGGAGGGAGGGAGGGAGGAGGTTGGGGTCGCGAGATCCCCCGAGGGGATGGGATGGGATGGGATGGTAGGGCGGGGTCGGGGGATGCGGGTCCCCCGCGGAGGGAGGGAGGAGGTTGGGGTCGCGAGATCCCCCCCGAGGGGATGGGATGGGGATGGGATGGGATGGGATGGGAGGGGATGGGATGGCGGGCTCGGGGGGGGGGGGGGGATGCGGGTCCCCCGCCGAGGGAGGGAGGGAGGAGGTTGGGGTCGCGAGATCCCCCCCCGAGGGGATGGGATGGGATTGGAGAGAGAGAGAGAGAGACAGAGAGAGAGAGAGAGAGAGAGACAGAGAGAGAGAGAGAGAGAGAGACAGAGAGCGAGAGAGCGAGAGAGAGAGAGAGAGAGAGAGAGAGAGACGTGAGTTTGACAGAGAGAGAGAGAGAGAGAGAGACGTGAGTTTGACAGAGACCACACGTGCAAGCGTGGACGATAAAGTCTTGTAAAAAGGTGGTCGAGAAACACCCCGGCGAAAGCACAGCGCGTCGCGCGGCGAGATGATAAGAGCGTGGATGGCGGGTACTAAGCGTGTCGGGGTTACAGGTTACAGAGGTTACAGAGGCAGTGTCCGGGCGCGTGCTGTACAACAGCAACAACAACAACAACAACAACGGCGACAAGGTGCCAACGAGAAAGAAGAAGACGAAGAAGAAGACAATGTCACGCACTAGACCGTGGGAGCCAAAGAGCACTAAGGTCGGTACAGGCGGATCGCAATCGCCAGCGGTGTCCTCCTCCTCCTCCTCCTCCTCCTCCTCCCGCTCACCATCACCGTCGCCATCGCCATCGTATTTGGCGTACGCTGCGTGGTCGGCTCCGGTGGCTCCGTTGTTGCGACCGGCCACGTTTCGCTATCGAGGGCTAGGGGTCGAGGAAGACCAAGAGCAGCGGCGGCAGCAGCAGCAGCAGCAGCAGCTACAGGAGAACTTGGAGGAGGACGAGAGCGAGGAAGAGGAAGAGGAGCAAGAGGCCGAGGGGGACGACAACGACGACCCGACGGCCCGAACGCTCGCAGACGAGGAGGAGGAGAGCCACTCGGAGGATCAGGAGGACGAAAACGATGGGGTGGCAGACCATAGGTATTTCGGGGAAGAGGATCGCGGTTACGAAATGGCGTCGCAACTCTGCCAGGATGGCGGCTCGCAAGGCGAGTCGAACCGCCGAGAGGGAGAAGAAGAAGAAGAAGAAGAAGAAGCAGGCGCCGACCCACCGGGGCGGGGGACTCGGGAGATTTGGCAAGAGGACGACGCCGGCCGCGCTGCAGGTGGCGTTCATGATCCTGGGCGCGATCGCGGCCGCGGCGCTGTCGGTGAAACTCGCG